>NC_048576.1:88863250-89025750 GCF_013265735.2 Oncorhynchus mykiss | reverse complement strand
GGGAGTAAGTAGATAACACTGGTCCAGAGCAGCCTAGTGTCTAAAGGGGAGTGGGTAGATAACCACTGGTCCAGACCAGCCTAGTGTCTAAAGGGGGTGGGTAGATAACACTGGTCCAGAGCAGCCTAGTGTCTAAAGAGGAGTGGGTAGATAACACTGGTCCAGAGCAGCCTAGTGTCTAAAGGGGAGTGGGTGGATAACCACTGGTCCAGAGCAGCCTAGTGTCTAAAGGGGAGTGGGTGGATAACACTGGTCCAGAGCAGCCTAGTGTCTAAAGGGGAGTGGGTGGATAACCACTGGTCCAGAGCAGCCTAGTGTCTAAAGAGGAGTGGGTAGATAACACTGGTCCAGAGCAGCCTAGTGTCTAAAGGGGAGTGGGTAGATAACCACTGGTCCAGACCAGCCTAGTGTCTAAAGAGGAGTGGGTAGATAACCACTGGTCCAGACCAGCCTAGTGTCTAAAGAGGAGTGGGTAGATAACACTGGTCCAGAGCAGCCTAGTGTCTAAAGAGGAGTGGGTAGATAACACTGGTCCAGAGCAGCCTAGTGTCTAAAGGGGAGTGGGTGGATAACCACTGGTCCAGAGCAGCCTAGTGTCTAAAGAGGAGTGGGTAGATAACACTGGTCCAGAGCAGCCTAGTGTCTAAAGGGGAGTGGGTGGATAACCACTGGTCCTGAGCAGCCTAGTGTCTAAAGAGGAGTGGGTAGATAACACTGGTCCAGAGCAGCCTAGTGTCTAAAGAGGAGTGGGTAGATAACACTGGTCCAGAGCAGCCTAGTGTCTAAAGAGGAGTGGGTAGATAACCACTGGTCCAGAGCAGCCTAGTGTCTAAAGGGGAGTGGGTAGATAACCACTGGTCCAGAGCAGCCTAGTGTCTAAAGAGGAGTGGGTAGATAACACTGGTCCATAGCAGCCTAGTGTCTAAAGAGGAGTGGGTAGATAACACTGGTCCAGAGCAGCCTAGTGTCTAAAGGAGAGTGGGTGGATAACCACTGGTCCAGAGCAGCCTAGTGTCTAAAGAGGAGTGGGTAGATAACACTGGTCCAGAGCAGCCTAGTGTCTAAAGGGGAGTGGGTAGATAACCACTGGTCCAGACCAGCCTAGTGTCTAAAGAGGAGTGGGTAGATAACACTGGTCCAGAGCAGCCTAGTGTCTAAAGGGGAGTGGGTGGATAACCACTGGTCCAGAGCAGCCTAGTGTCTAAAGGGGAGTGGGTGGATAACCACTGGTCCAGAGCAGCCTAGTGTCTAAAGAGGAGTGGGTAGATAACACTGGTCCAGAGCAGCCTAGTGTCTAAAGAGGAGTGGGTAGATAACACTGGTCCAGAGCAGCCTAGTGTCTAAAGAGGAGTGGGTAGATAACCACTGGTCCAGAGCAGCCTAGTGTCTAAAGGGGAGTGGGTAGATAACCACTGGTCCAGAGCAGCCTAGTGTCTAAAGAGGAGTGGGTAGATAACACTGGTCCAGAGCAGCCTAGTGTCTAAAGGGGAGTGGGTGGATAACCACTGGTCCAGAGCAGCCTAGTGTCTAAAGGGGAGTGGGTGGATAACCACTGGTCCAGAGCAGCCTAGTGTCTAAAGAGGAGTGGGTAGATAACACTGGTCCAGAGCAGCCTAGTGTCTAAAGAGGAGTGGGTAGATAACACTGGTCCAGAGCAGCCTAGTGTCTAAAGAGGAGTGGGTAGATAACCACTGGTCCAGAGCAGCCTAGTGTCTAAAGGGGAGTGGGTAGATAACCACTGGTCCAGAGCAGCCTAGTGTCTAAAGAGGAGTGGGTAGATAACACTGGTCCAGAGCAGCCTAGTGTCTAAAGAGGAGTGGGTAGATAACCACTGGTCCAGAGCAGCCTAGTGTCTAAAGAGGAGTGGGTAGATAACCACTGGTCCAGAGCAGCCTAGTGTCTAAAGGGGAGTGGGTAGATAACACTGGTCCAGAGCAGCCTAGTGTCTAAAGAGGAGTGGGTAGATAACCACTGGTCCAGAGCAGCCTAGTGTCTAAAGGGGAGTGGGTAGATAACACTGGTCCAGAGCAGCCTAGTGTCTAAAGAGGAGTGGGTAGATAACACTGGTCCAGGGTCATATGTTTTATTATTTTATCTTCCTGTTGGGGTTGGGGTAAACTGTTCCTAGATCTGTGGCTAGGGTCAACTTCTACTTCGGAGCGCCTAAAGGGAGATTTGGACAGGTTATTCCTATGACCCCCACTACAGGTACGGGAGCGAAATCCTTTCCTAGCCTTGCAAAGCTGTCAATGGCTGTTCCTATTTATGATGACACATTCATTTAGCTAGCTATTTATAATGAAAGGGAATGGGGATGTTTTTATTTATTTCATTTTTTTATTTAACTAAAGAAACTCAGTTAAAAACAAATTCTTATTTACAATGACGGCCTACCCCGGCCAAACCCGGATGACGCCGGGCCAATTGTGCGCTGCCCTATGGGACTCCCAATCACGGATGTGATATGGCCTGGATTCGAACCAAGGACTGTAGTGACACCCCTTGCACTGAGATGCAGTGCCTTGGACCGCTGCACCACTCGGGAATAACTAGTCAGTTGCACAACTGAACGCATTCAATCAAAATGTGTCTTCTGCATTTTCATTTTTTACATTTTATTTCACCTTTATTTAACCAGGTAGGCCAGTTGAGGACAAGTTCTCATTTACAACTGCGACCTGGCCAAGATAAAGCAAAGCAGTTCGACACATACAACACAGAGTTACACATAAACAAACGTACAGTCAATAACACAACAGAAGAAAGGATCTATAAACAGTGTGTGCAAATGAGGTAAGATAAGGGAGGTAAGGCAATAAATAGGCCATAGTGGCAAAATAATTACAATTAAACACTGGAGTGATAGATGTGCAAATAATGAATGTGCAAGTAGAGATACTGGGGTGCAAAGGAGCAAAAATAAATAACAGTATGGGGATGAGGTAGTTTGATGGGATATTTAGAGATGGGCTATGTACAGGTGCAGTGATCTGTGAGCTGCTCTGACAGCTGCTGCTTAAAGTTAGTGAGGGAGATATGAGTCTCCAGCTTCAGTGATTTTTGCAATTTGTTCCAGTCATTGGCAGCAGAGAACTGGAAGGAAAGACGACCAAAGGAGGAATTGGCTTTGGGGGTGACCTGTGAAATATACCTGCTGGAGCTCGTGCTACGGGTGGGTGTTTCTATGGTGACCAGAGAGCTGAGATAAGGCTTTACCTAGCAAAGACCTATAGATGACCTGGAGCCAGTGGGATTGGAGACGAATATAAAGCGAGGGCCAGCCAACGAGAGCATACAGGTCGCAGTGGTGGGTAGTATATGGGGCTTTGGTGACAAAACAGTGACAAAATGTCACTGTGATAGCAAACTGGATGTAGTCTGAGTAGAGTGTTGGAGGCTATTTTGTAAATGACGTCGCCGAAGTCAAGGATCTGCAGGATAGTCCATTTTAAGAGGGTATGTTGAGCAGCATGAGTGAAGGATGCTTTGTTGCGAAATAGGAAGCCGATTCTAGATTTCATTTTGGATTGGAGATGCTTATTGTGAGTCTGGAAGGAGAGTTTACAGTCTAACCAGACGCCTAGGTATTTTTAGTTGTCCACGTATTCTAAGTCAGAACCGTCCAGAGTAGTGATGATGGACGGGCGGGCAGATACGGGCAGCAATCGGTTGAAGAGCATACATTTAGTTTTACTTGCATTTAAGAACAGTTGGAGGCCACGGAAGGAGAGTTGTATGGCATTGAAGCTCGTCTGGAGGTTAGTTAACACAGTGTCCAAAGAGGGGCCAGAAGTATACAGAATGATGTCGTCTGCGTAGAGGTGGATCAGAGAATCAACAGCAGCAAGATCGACATCATTGATGTATACAGAGAAAAGTCGGCCCGAGAATTGAACCCTGTGGTACCCCCATAGAGACTGCCAGAGGCCCGGACAACAGGCCCTCCGATTTGACACACTGAACTCTATCTGAGAAGTAGTTGGTGAACCAGCTGCACAGTATTGTCTCTTATCGATGGCGGTTATGATATCGTTTAGGAACTTGAGCGTGTCTGAGGTGCACCCATGACCAACTCGGAAACCAGATTGCATAGCGGAGAAGGTACAGTGGGATTCAAAATGGTTGCTGATCTGTTTGTTAACTTGGCGTTCGAAGACCTTAGAAAGGCAGGGTAGGATAGATATAGGTCTGTAGCAGTTTGGGTCTAGAGTGTCTCCCACTTTGAAGAGGGGGATAACCGCGGCAGCTTTCCAATCTTTGGGGATCTCAGACGACACGAAAGAGAGGTTGACCCAACCCCTCTGGTGTGGTTATATGAGGTTTTAGTATACTCCCATTTCTGGAAGATTTTTAGTTAGGTCCCACTTTGGCATCTTTGTGACAAAAGCTTCATGCCTACTTGTTAAATCAGAGTTGAGTGCTCCCATTATGCCCCTCTATCTCTCTCCTGCCATCTCTTTCTCCCTCCATCTGTCCCTCTGCATCTGTCTATTGGCCTTGTTCCTATTCTCTCCCTTTTTATCTCTCTCTTTTTCACTTCCTCCCTCCCCCCTCTCTCTCTCTGTTTCTCTCTTGCTACCCCTCTCTCTCGCTTCCCTCACTCGCTCTTTCGTTCCTTCTAACTGTCTCTCTCGCTCTCGTTCTCTCCTCCCTCTCTCTCTCTCCAGAAGATGAAAGGCTCTCAGTGTTAGGGAGGAGCCTGTCGCTCAGCTGAACTAAGACACAGAAACAGAGACAGATAAAGAGGGAGAGAAAAAAGCTGTCATGTTGACCTTGTCTGGCTGCCAGGCTTTTGGGAGAGGGGGGGGCAAAGAGGGGGGTATCACTCAGAGAAAACAGGCACCCCCGTGTGAGGAGAAGAGAGGAGAAAACAGGCACCCCGTGTGAGGAGAAGAGAGGAGAAGAGAGGAGAAAACAGGCACCCCGTGTGAGGAGAAGAGAGGAGAAGAGAGGAGAAGAGAGGAGAAAACAGGCACCCCGTGTGAGGAGAAAACAGGCGCTCCCGTGTGAGGAGAAGAGAGGAAAAAACAGGCACCCCATGTGAGGAGCCAATTGTGCAAGTTCTCCCACTTAAAAATATGAGAGGCCTGTAATTTTGATCATAGGTACACTTCAACTATGACGGACAAAATTAGAAAAAAAATCCAGAAAATCACATTGTAGGATTTTTAATGAATTTATTTGCAAATTATGGTGGAAAATAAGTATTTGGTCAATAACAAAATATTTTTTTCTCATTTTGTCCGTCATAGTTGAAGTGTACCTATGATGAAAATTACAGGCCTCTCTCGTCGTTTTAAGTGGGAGAACTTACACAATTGGTGGCTGACTAAATACTTTTTTGCCCCACTGTATCTCCAATGATCCCACAGTACAGTCTGGTTCTCTCCCTCTCTCATTGGAGGCTAAACTATCCCATCCACGTTGACCGCCCAGCCCTCACTCACTGTCTTTCTAACACACACACACACATACATAGAGAAAAACACACGTCAGTTTGTCTGCTAATTACTCTCTGCTGTTTTTGTGTTTCTCCTTCTTCCTGTTTTCTTCTCGTCTCAATATGCTTTGCTTTTGGGAGCCTGAAAACACCCACACACACACAAACACATCCTGGCCAGAGCTTCTGCCTCCTGCTGCACATCTGGTGCTCTGTCCCCCCTCTCCTCTCCATGCTGACACTAGGCACTAACGTAGCGTGGCTGGTGCACAGGTGTCTCCCCCTCACCCGGTTCCCCCCAGGGACAGGGCGCGCCGGCCCAGGAATTCTGAACGGGGTAACTTTACACTCTCTTTGTACATTCTACGTGTCCGACCACAGTGAAAGCCCTGGACACCACAGCCACACCCCCGTGGAGCTGCTTCATACAGCTGTAGATCCTATCATGTTACCCTGGCTATTGAAGAAGAACTCAGCTTCCCAGGGAGGGGAGAATGGACCTTGTGTTATTAAGTTGCAGCAGACTTTATTGAAGAATCTCTACAGTTGACCAATCGCAGACGAAGGGGCGTTGACCTCAGCTCGCCTGGAGAAAAAGTGTTGTGTGCACGAACAGCCCAGAAACGAACAGAAAGGAAGAAAAAAGTGGTCCTAATATATGTCTTCTGAACTGTTTGGTCTGGGAAGCATGCGGACGCCTTAAAGCTGCTCTAGTCGGTCTCCGCCCACCAGTCCCCCATTCCTCATGCTGTCACTGCGAGGGTCCAACCTCCTCGCCCCTGGTCCCCCTCCAAACTGGTGCTGAAATATGGCAGGGGGTGTCGTTCCTTATCATGCACAATATCCACTCTTTCCAAACGCTAGTCAGCCCTATTAATCCCCAGGCCAGTGGGCTGTTAACTGCGTGGGAGAGAGAGCAGACTTTGGGAACATTACCCAGTGGCTTACAGCTGGCTGGCTCTCTGGATTTCACCACAGAGGGAGGGAGGGAACATTACGAACAGATCTCATGGAGAGTTCAGCCACAATCGTTGGCCGTTTGCACAGCCGAAGCCTATACCCTTCACATGCTATAACCATCTCCTATATCTCCCCAATCCATAGATTCTTATAGATCCAACACCATTCACCCAAAGCTTAGCCTACAGATGCCTAGCTAGAAGGTCATATCCTCTAGTGTTCAGCAATAGATCCTCCAACCTGAATGGTAACCCCACACAATACTATCTATCCCACACCATACCTTATAATATAGTCATTAGGTGGGTGCTTATATTTGTCCTATTTCACACATGAATACAAGTATGTATTAATATGTATTAATATGTATTAATATGCAAGTGTGAATCAGATCTAGTTTTTTACATATCCCAACTCCCCCTGAGACACCCTTGGAGAGTGGGGTCACGGCCAGGGTCACCTGTGTGATGACTGTTTGACTCCAACAATGTGACTAAAGCCTTAAAACACCACCTGTGAACCCTGAATCTACCCAGAGCAACCCCAGAGCAACTACCCTGTCTCTGTCTGTCTGTCTGTCTGTCTGTCCGTCCGTCCAGAGCAACTACCCTGTCTCTCTCTCTCTGTCTGTCTGTCCGTCCGTCCGTCCATCCGTGTGTGTTCATGCCTGTGAGTGTGTGCGTACGTGTGTGTGTGCGTGCGTTTATGCGTGCCTGTGTGTATGTGAGTGTGTATGTGAGTGTGTGCGTACGTGTTTGTGTGTGCGTGTGCGTGTGCGTGTGTGTGTGTGTGTGTGTGTGTGTGCGTGCATGCGTGCGTGTGCGTTTATGCGTGCCTGTGTGTTTGTCCTGGTGTTTTAAATGGGTTGGGCAGGTGCCATTCCTCTACATTCCTTCTCTGACCTTGTGCTCATTTCTGCTGTGCTGCCTTCAGGGGAGGTCTGCCTCTGCAAAGCCAACCAGGCAGTGGAGGGTTGTGTGTGTGCGTGCGTACGTACGTATGAGCGTGTGCATCCTTATGTGTGTTTGTGCGATAATCTAGAAAGATCTCTGCAAACATGGGCATTAAAAAAGCTATAATCTGTCTTTCTATCTCTGCTCTGTTCCGCTGGGTTCCATTAAACATACTCTGTATATATTCAGCACCAGAGAAGAAGGAGTTAACACTCCCATACTCTACTCTGCTCTACATGTACAATACTACACACAATACTTAACACACTTCATGTGTGCTGCTTCGGGAAGGAAACATGGAAGAAAGAAAGTGGAACAGTATGGAGCCCTAGAGAGAACGATGCCGGCTCTGACATAGGGAACAGTATGGAGCCCTAGAGAGAACGATGCCGGCTCTGACATAGGGAACAGTATGGATCCCTAGAGAGAACGATGCCGGCTCTGACATAGGGAACAGTATGGAGCCCTAGAGAGAACGATGCCGGCTCTGACATAGGGAACAGTATGGAGCCCTAGAGAGAACGATGCCAGCTCTGACATAGGGAACAGTATGGAGCCCTAGAGAGAACGATGCCGGCTCTGACATAGGGAACAGTATGGAGCCCTAGAGAGAACGATGCCGGCTCTGACATAGGGAACAGTATGGAGCCCTAGAGAGAACGATGCCGGCTCTGACATAGGGAACAGTATGGAGCCCTAGAGAGAAGGATGCCGGCTCTGACATAGGGAACAGTATGGAGCCCTAGAGAGAACGATGCCGGCTCTGACATAGGGAACAGTATGGAGCCCTAGAGAGAACGATGCCGGCTCTGACATAGGAAACATTATGGAGACCTAGAGAGAACGATGCCGGCTCTGACATAGGGAACAGTATAGAGCCCTAGAGAGAACGATGCCGGCTCTGACATAGGAAACATTATGGAGACCTAGAGAGAACGATGCCGGCTCTGACATAGGAAACATTATGGAGACCTAGAGAGAACGATGCCGGCTCTGACATAGGAAACATTATGGAGACCTAGAGAGAACGATGCAGGCTCTGACATAGGAAACATTATGGAGACCTAGAGAGAACGATGCAGGCTCTGACATAGGAAACATTATGGAGACCTAGAGAGAACGATGCCGGCTCTGACATAGGAAACATTATGGAGACCTAGAGAGAACGATGCAGGCTCTGACATAGGAAACATTATGGAGACCTAGAGAGAACGATGCAGGCTCTGACATAGGAAACATTATGGAGACCTAGAGAGAACGATGCCGGCTCTGACATAGGAAACATTATGGAGACCTAGAGAGAACGATGCAGGCTCTGACATAGGAAACATTATGGAGCCCTAGAGAGAACGATGCCGGCTCTGACATAGGAAACATTATGGAGACCTAGAGAGAACGATGCAGGCTCTGACATAGGAAACATTATGGAGACCTAGAGAGAACGATGCCGGCTCTGACATAGGAAACATTATGGAGACCTAGAGAGAACGATGCAGGCTCTGACATAGGAAACATTATGGAGACCTAGAGAGAACGATGCAGGCTCTGACATAGGGAACATTATGGAGACCTAGAGAGAATGATGCCGGCTCTGACATAGGAAACATTATGGAGACCTAGAGAGAACGATGCCGGCTCTGACATAGGAAACATTATGGAGACCTAGAGAGAACGATGCCGGCTCTGACATAGGGAACAGTATAGAGACCTAGAGAGAACGATGCTGGCTCTGACATAGGGAACAGTATAGAGACCTAGAGAGAACGATGCAGGCTCTGACATAGGAAACATTATGGAGACCTAGAGAGAACGATGCCGGCTCTGACATAGGGAACAGTATAGAGACCTAGAGAGAACGATGCCGGCTCTGACATAGGGAACAGTATGGAGCCCTAGAGAGAACGATGCCGGCTCTGACATAGGGAACAGTATAGAGACCTAGAGAGAACGATGCAGGCTCTGACATAGGAAACATTATGGAGACCTAGAGAGAACGATGCCGGCTCTGACATAGGGAACAGTATAGAGACCTAGAGAGAACGATGCCGGCTCTGACATAGGGAACAGTATGGAGCCCTAGAGAGAACGATGCCGGCTCTGACATAGGGAACAGTATAGAGACCTAGAGAGAACGATGCCGGCTCTGACATAGGGAACAGTATGGAGCCCTAGAGAGAACGATGCCGGCTCTGACATAGGGAACAGTATGGAGCCCTAGAGAGAATGATGCCGGCTCTGACATAGGGAACAGTATGGAGCCCTAGAGAGAACGATGCCGGCTCTGACATAGGGAACAGTATGGAGCCCTACAGAGAACGATGCCGGCTCTGACATAGGGAACAGTATGGAGCCCTAGAGAGAACGATGCCGGCTCTGACATAGGGAAGAGTATGGAGCCCTAGAGAGAACGATGCCGGCTCTGACATAGGGAACAGTATGGAGCCCTAGAGAGAACGATGCCGGCTCTGACATAGGGAACAGTATGGAGCCCTAGAGAGAACGATGCAGGCTCTGACATAGGGAACAGTATGGAGCCCTAGAGAGAACGATGCAGGCTCTGACATAGGGAACAGTATGGAGCCCTAGAGAGAACGATGCAGGCTCTGACATAGGGAACAGTATGGAGCCCTAGAGAGAACGATGCAGGCTCTGACATAGGGAACAGTATGGAGCCCTAGAGAGAACGATGCCGGCTCTGACATAGGGAACAGTATAGAGCCCTAGAGAGAACGATGCAGGCTCTGACATATTTATGTGTTTTAAAAAAGAGCAGTGTTTTCTACTGGATTGCGGCCGGGTGCTGGACAGAGCTTTGGATCTCCAACGTTATGAGAGTGTGAGTCAGCTGACAGTGTTGAAGAGTGGGAGGAGGAAGGAAGTGAACAGTCACTTCCGGTATCTAGTGTTCTCACTAGCTCAGCATCAGCTGGTTAGTAGGCTGAGTAGGTGTCCACCCATCACCGAACGCTGACGTGAAAGGGACTGTCCTTTCTAGTCATACTATTTCTATGGCAACATCTGCACCGCATATTCTGATGAATGCTATTTTTCAGAAATAAACATATGTTGATTTTGTTTATTTGTTTATTCAACTTCTATTGTCGTCCAAGAGAGGCTGAATGGCTGATTTTTTACATGACATCTGCATAGACTTTCCAAACTTATATAAGTTCCCACATTGGCAGAAAACAGCTACGGGGCGCATATGAATCAAATTTGTGCTGGCAACATCCCCATACTGAGGGTAAATAGTTACAGACAAAACTGTATTTTCCTCTCTGCATACAGTAAGATGAATAATGTCTTATGTATTCAGGAGTTATATAGTTATAGAGCTGTGAAAGTGGGGGAGACAGAAAGAAAAGGAGGTAGAAACAGAGGGAATGAAAGAGGACGGAGGGAGAGAGGGGGGAGCTGAAGTCAGAGGGTGGGTGTAGGGGAGCAGGGGAGGAGAAGAAGGAGGGAGAGAGGGGGGAGCTGAAGTCAGAGGGTGGGTGTAGGGGAGCAGGGGAGGAGAGGAAGGAGGGAGTTAAAAAAAGAGACAGAAGGAGTCACAGGGAGTCAGGTGTGGGAGGTGGGTGGAGGAGGAGTGAAGAGGCAGGGCAAGGGCAGAGCCTCAGAGGGAGCTCTCTGCTGACAGGAATGGGATTTGCCCAGGCACAGGCAGACACAGAGCCAAGCCCAGGCCCAGGCCCAGACTTGAGAGGGCCTTGTTTCTCTCTCACAAATGCCTCATACACTTTTTTTTCTTTCTTCCTCCCTCCCGCCGTCCTTTCTCATCCCCCTTACAGAATCACTCCCTCTTTCAATCTATTTCTCCTCATCCACTTATTGAATATCATTGTCTCTCTCCACACTCTCTCCTCTCACTCCACTCTCTCTCTCTCCCCTAGAACAAACACACATTTACATATGTAGAATCTTAATTCGACCAGATTCTCACTGCAGAAAAATAATCAAGCAGCAACAGGAAATTTGAATTATTGTGTGGATTGTAATTCATGGACTTTGTGTAGGGGTTGATACATTTTTAGTTTGAGCAAATCAAGTCTGACATTTTAGAGTGGAAATTACAAACTTTAAAAGCCTTTTTAGCCTTGAATATATTACAAGTTTGCATTTCCTTCAACAACAGGGTGATCAAATTAAGATCCTACACCTGTACATATTCACGTGCCTTCCTTATATTTACATATTGCATTGCTGCAGCGTTATAATAGTTCTATAATATTGTGGGTCTGTATACCAGAGAATCCAGGGAGGGTGTTGGCCACGTAAGTAAATAATAATACAAACCAGCTGTGGTCCCAGTTAAACTGCTGCTGTCAGGCTAGCATATGACGGTACCCTACCGCAGAGCTTTCTGACAGCGTTAGAGCTTCTGCAAGCTCTACGTAGTCTCATTTGGTAATTAACGTTACTGACCAGAGCTCAAATTGTAGAGCTCTCATTTGGTAACTAATGTTACTGACCAGAGCTCATATAGTAGAGCTCTCATTTGGTAACTAATGTTACTGACCAGAGCTCAAATAGTAGAGCTCTCATTTGGTAACTAATGTTACTGACCAGAGCTCATATAGTAGAGCTCTCATTTGGTAATTAATGTTACTGTCCAGAGCTCATATAGTAGAGCTCTTAGACATCTTTAAAGCTCCTGCATGCTCTAAATGTAGAGCTCTCATTTGGTAACTAAATGTTAATGTTACTGCTAGAGATCATATATTAGAGCTCTAAGTCAGCTTTAGAGTATTTGCAAGCGCTACAGTAGAGTATGCATTGTATAGTTTTGTAAAAAAAAAAAACAGTTACTCATCAGAGCTCATGGAGGCTTATATAGTAGAGCTCTTAGGCAGTTTTAGCTCCTGCAAACTCTAGATGCAGATCTCTCATTTGGGTGCTAAATGTTAAGTATGACCTAGGGATTATAACCTAGAAAGGATTGAATGCAACTAACTTTGTCTAATGCTCAGAGCTCATATAGTAGAGCTCTCATACCGTTTTAGAGCTTTTGTGAGCTCTAGATGCAGAGCGCTCATTTGGGAGCTTAATGTTCAGTATGACCTATATTACCTAGTCATTGCTGTCATTGTCTGTTATTACTGTTATTGTCAACCAACAAACTATAGAAAACTTCATCAAATTAACTCCTCTCCATTGTTTTGTTAATTTCTGTTTTTGTTATAACTTTGGCTTTCCTCCTGTCTTCTGTGTTAACACTCAGACTTTCCCCCATCAAGTTGTCTGGTCTGTCTATTGTTTTTAAGATGTCTCAGAGCTGAAGTTCTCTCACTCCAGAAACACAGGGCAGCTGGAGGGAGGGAGGGAGGGAGGGAGGGAGGGGTACTGTAAGGCGGGTGGCGCCTGGGGGTGAGGCACAGAATTGTCAGTGTTTATTTTGGAAATGCAGCCCTGCAGACAAACAGCAAGGGAACTGAACCCATAGCGCAGGGGAGCCTTCAAGTTCACCATGACATATCCTACCTTAGTTCCTGACTTCAACTGTTCTCTTCTGGGATGTCCCATCCCATTCAGGTGATCAGGACTGGGGGGACTACAGTAAATACAGGTTAATGAAACAACCCCCAGAGTACATGAATGATCTGCTCCAAGGAGGAAACGGTGAGGCCTTGTTGTGATTAGTGGTTACAGTTTAACTGGAGAGGTATGCATGGTCTGTGGGCTGGGAGGGTCGGGGCCGAGGCCCAGCCAGATAGGAGTGGTTTTACTGGCCTGGACCCAAATTCATACCTCAGAGTAGAAGTGCTGATCTGGGATCAGATCCCCCCCCCCCCCCCAAGTAATAATATTCATTATAATCTAATGGCAAAACTTGTCCTAGATCAGCACTGCTATAGTCTGAAGACGAGCCCAGGGGCGAATGGGCCATATTTATAAAGCGTAGGAGGGTTGGTCTAGGATCAGTTCCCCCGTCCATGTAATCTTATTCAATTTGATCTAAAAGATTAAACTGGTCCTAGATCAGCACTCATATGGCTCTATTTTAACAAACCTAATGCAATGGAAAATCTAAGCACTGGCGGTAGCTATAGGTTCGGGGTGTCAGAAGTATTTATTCTATTTTCATAACCAGAATTAAGGACACAGTACAGGGCGGGGAGGTGAAAGAGCTGGATTTTCATGAATAAACAATGTGTGTCCAGGCTTGACCCCTCACTGGCCAATCAGAATGTGCTCCATGGCTAAATATGTGTCTTCTTGAACTTGTGTTTTTACAGTCTTGTATGTATTGTGTTGTCATCCACTCCGAATCGAATGTTAGTCCGTTGTAGCCTATTTTGTTAAATAGTCTACACAAACAAAATAACAACATTTCGGCCTATCCCATATTTGCTAAATATGTTGAATATGTTTTTGAACAGTAATTGCATGGCTTCAATATGGAAATATACTGTTAACATAGCATTCCCAGTGATATAAGCCTACTGTAAAATGCATTATGTCTGAGCCATGGACGTGTCTAGCGTTGTCAATAAACCAGATTATTTCACTAGTGGTAACATCTAAAAACACAGCGAATAATTCCAATCAAAATCGAATAAAACTACATAACTTGTTTTAAAAAATGGCTCCCCGTGGGCTTGTAATATTAGGCCTAAAACAACATAGACTTCGGAGGGTTTTACGCACATCCAAACTTTTCACACGAGTGAAAAGAAAGTAGTGACTTTACCACGTGACAAGTAAACAAACAAACAAACAGGTAAATATAGCCTACAAGCAGATTCAGCACCACAGACATCGATCGGAATTCCCACGATTTGACAGTTAGGTCCAACAGAGAAAAGGGGAAGACGCATTTTTTTTAATAACTTGATGTTCCTAAACAGGCTTCCGACAGTTACTGACACCTTTCATGCAATGGGAATCCCACATAATGAGTACAAACGTTTCCCAGAAGCTGGACGAAAATAATGTCCAATATAAAAAGAGAAATGACTGTTTTGCTGCTTGTGATTTTTTAATAAACATTGGTGATGTATATTAGGTTACTGTGTGCGCCTCCACTGACAAAATACCGCTATGATCAGCTTTAAGTCGCTCTTAAATATCCCCAGGTAGGCTCACTGAAATTGC
The DNA here is from genome assembly GCF_013265735.2 of Oncorhynchus mykiss. Classification (NCBI taxonomy): domain Eukaryota; kingdom Metazoa; phylum Chordata; class Actinopteri; order Salmoniformes; family Salmonidae; genus Oncorhynchus; species Oncorhynchus mykiss. Next base: position 89,011,302 of record NC_048576.1, on the reverse strand, counting down.
CATATTGGCACGTGTTTTTAAGGACACGCCTCAAATATTTCCACCCCTCCCACCTCAGCGCAAGCAATCGATGTTAGACAGTTAAATTGCCGAACCTGGCGTTAGGGCTGGAAAATGCCAATGCGGCAGTTTTTACAAGACGAAATTGCAAACTAACGTGCGTTTGACACTTGCGCCTCCTTACCGCCAGCCCAAAATAGAGCCCCTATTCTCTGAGACAATTTGTGAATAGGAGCCCTCGCCTCTCAGCTCGAGTGTGTCAGGTTTGGCTACGGTCTTTATGGCAGTTCTGTCTCTACTCTCTGTGTAGGTCCAGGAGTCTGGCTGGCCATCACCACCCCACACAGACACCTCATGTTGAAACTATCCAGAATATGTGTGTGTCACCTACTCCCAGTCTCATAGCAGCAGATAGTATGGGCCAGTTTCCCAGACATAGATTAAGCCTATGCCTGGACAAAGAAGCAAATTTAAGCATTGAGAATGCTTTTTAGTCCAGGACTAGTCCTAATCTGTGTCTGGGAAACCAACCCTATGAATATACAGCTAGGTTTATAGGCCCTCCCATATTGTCATCACTGTTAGTGATACAACTAAGGAATCTGTATGTAGCCCACTTAATCATCTTTACTATATCCTGACTTCTGTCTATGAGGTGTGGTAATGTGGGTTGCACTCCCTCTTCATGTATGATTTCCCCTTCCTTCAGATGCATGTGAACTGTTTGCATCTCCCTATAGGGAGTCTCAATCTGCCCCATGAGTCTGTGGCTGGGCTGGAGACAGTGAGACCAGCCACCATACTGTGTGTGTGCGTGTGCGTGTATGTGTGTGTGTGTGTGTGTGTGTGTGTGTGTGTGTGTGTGTGTGTGTGTGTGTGTGTGTGTGTGCGTATGGTTACCATTGTGACTGTGACAGAAACACATAATCATTTCCACCTGTAGATGATTCCAAAGTTAGTAAGAATTCTACCTCCATGGCTGTGATCAGTTTGCCGCAGTAACATTCCATTCCAACTCCTCACAGCAGTTGGTACAAACGGCTGTGTTTTATTAAGCTGCTCATCTCTGATATTGTGATTCTGTTTCCCTCCAAAACAGGTGGCAGCCGAGTTGTCCCAACAAGCATAAAGGGCATAGTTGACTGAGAGTTCAGTAGGCTCTCTATCTCATCTCTCTCTCATCTCTCTCTCTCTCTCTCTCTCTCTCTCTCTCTCTCTCTCTCTCTCTCTCTCTCTCTCTCTCTATCTCATCTCTCTCTCTCTCATCTCTCTCTCTCTCATCTCTCTCTCTCTCATCTCTCTCTCTCTCATCTCTCTCTCTATCTCATCTCTCTCTCATCTCTCTCTCTCTCTCTCATCTCTCTCTCATCTCTCTCTCTCTCTCTCTCTCTCTCTCTCTCTCTCTCATCTCTCTCTCTCTCTCTCATCTCTCTCTCTCTCTCTCTCTCTCTCTCTCTCATCTCTCTCTCATCTCTCTCTCATCTCTCTCTCTCTCTCTCTCTCTCTCTCTCTCTCTCTCTCTCTCTCTCTCTGACACACAAACAAACAGACACGTACACAAATAAACTGCAATTTAACAGGATTTACTTGAAGCCTGAAAATCCCATCAGGGACACATCATTTTATACCCTCAATCCCATTTCCCTACTCCATGGAGGGGACAATCCCTGCAGCTCACCATCAGAGACGTCACAGCAGCACCAGTCACTTTGCCTTTCTGACAAGTATAGATAGATAGACGTAAAGCAAACATGTTGACATGAGTACCCTGATATCGGGGAATTTGTGCCATTCTGAAAAAATTGTTCGATTTTTGTACACACTGAGTGTACAGTGTACACACTGAGTGTACAATACATTAAGGACACCCCTCCCCCTTGTGCCCTCAGAACAGCCTCAATTCATCAGGACATGGACTCTACAAGGTGTCAAAAGCGTTCCACAGGGATACTGGCCCATGTTGACTCCAATGCTTCCCACAGTTGTATCAAGTTGGCTGAATGGCCTTTGGGTGGTGGACCATTTTTGATACACACAGGAAACTGTTGAGCATAAAAAACCCAGCAGCGTTGCAGTTCTAGATTTTTTAAAAGCGGTGTGTCTGGCACCTACTACCATACCCCGTTCAAAGGCACTTAAATATTTAGTCTTGCCCATTCCCCCTCTGAATAACACACAATCCATGTCTCAACTGTCTCAATGTTTTGTCCATGATGTTGTGTACACTCAGTGTAGATTAAAAAACATGAGCTGGCACACACCCAGAAAAAATAGTGTGTGTGGAGGTGCTGACTAACGGCGAATAAACTATAAACTATCAAAATAAAGAAAGTAGCACACTCCATGTATAAACTCCCAGCAACTGAATGGGGTTTTACCAGCGTTTCGGCATCACAGACCCTGAGGAAGGCACAGTGATGCCCAAACATTGGTAAATACCCATTCAATTGCTGGGAGTTTATATGTGCGACTTTCTTTATTTTGATAGTTTACACTCAGTGTAGATAGACATAGATAGCAACATACTTAATATCCCAGAAAAAGGTTCAGGAACAGTATAGTTGTCACGTGATAATGTCAGTCATTCTATCACATGGAGTTCTTTTCAAACAGTGCTATTCAGTGGGGGGAAATATTTTGTTGGGGAGTAAATGTTTTTATTGATTCTCTTCATTTTGAGATAAACCTTTAAAGGATTGAAGGTTATGTTTTATGTGAAAATGAGAATTTGCAGATTTTAAGGTTGTGTCATTAGATTTGGGGTTGTCAGAAATTCTGGTGAAAAAAATGGGGTTCCCGTCGAAGAAGTTTGAATACCAGTTTTAAACCAAGAAACGGTGTGTTCAGCGCTCGTGTCAGTGAGGAGAAACACGGGACAACTACAGGGAAATGGTAGTTAAATGTCAAGTGCAGTACGATGTCTACGGATTGCGGTTTGTTTAAATCCCGGCCTTAGCTATTCAAGAGGACTAAACTACTACCTCAGCGTGGAATGCTTTTGGATAACCAGCCTCTTGACTGAACCCTGTGATTGAGCGGGTGACACTCCCGCCACGAGGAGCCATAGCTCCAGATAAGTGGGTGGGTGGGGGTAGGCTTCTCCTGGAGTCCCTCGCGGTGCTGATAAGTGTGTGAGTGTGAGGGAGTTGTCTCGGCTTGTCCCCACTTGTCTCCACTGCGTGCCTCGACATTCACTGGCCGCTCTAATCCAGGACCCCTGCTGCTGCGTTGCCTTTCAGCCCGACCGTAATCCACTGGCTGCTATTGGCATCCCACTGAGATATTAAATCAGACACACGCAGTCCCAGAGTGTCTAACTGGGCTCTCCATTCTCCAAGCAGTGGCTGTGACACTGAAAGTTTAAACAAGCCACAGAGTAAATGCTCAGACACACCAATAGCATCTGCTGGCTCAGAGTACTTAGCACCTCTGAATGTAATTTGCGAAACGAGTGGGCACCGATTTAACTTGTAGAATCGCGTGAAAAATGACGTCAGTCTGACGTCTACAGCAGGTGGTCCCTAAAACACAGCGGGCTGAACGATCTGAAGATAAACGGTGGATCCACATTTGGTGAGATGTGTGAGAGCCTTAAAAGCGCTCGGCTAACAGTTCTCTTTGGTTGTCTTACCTGGGTTAATTTCAGTGGTGCAGGTTCTAGTGGATTACAGTGAGCAATAAGAAATCCATCTCTGCCTTTTTTGATGAGTGCAACAACTCCTTTTTAACTTGAATGAGTCTGTTTGGACGTTCTACTCCTTATTAACTTGAATGAGTCTGTTTGGACGTTCTACTCCTTTTTAACTTGGATGAGTCTGTTTGGACGTTCTACTCCTTATTAACTTGAATGAGTCTGTTTGGACGTTCTACTCCTTTTTAACTTGGATGAGTCTGTTTGGACGTTCTACTCCTTTTTAACTTGAATGAGACTGTTTGGACGTTCTACTCCTTATTAACTTGAATGAGACTGTTTGGACGTTCTACTCCTTTTTAACTTGAATGAGACTGTTTGGACGTTCTACTCCTTTTTAACTTGACTGAGTCTGTTTGGACGTTCTACTCCTTATTAACTTGACTGAGTCTGTTTGGACGTTCTTGTTACGGTGAGTGAATGAGGACCCAAAAGCGAACTAACTTAAACAGAGCTTCTTTAATAACCAAACATAGGTAGGCTCAGATAGACCGGCAGATTCCGACAGGACAGGACAAGGTTACAGCAAACATGACGATAGTCTGGTTCAGGCATGAAACACAACAAACAAGAATCCGACAAAGACAGGAGCAGAAACAGAGAGAGATATAGGGACCTAATCAGAGGGAAAAAGGGAACAGGTGGGAAAAGGGGTGACGAGGTGGTTAGGAGGAGACAAGGCACAGCTGGGGGAAAGAGGGGGAGAAAAGGTAACCTAACAACGACCAGCAGAGGGAGACAGGGTGAAGGGAAAGGACAGAGACAAGACACAACATGACAGTACATGACAGTACCCCCCCACTCACCGAGCGCCTCCTGGCGCACTCGAGGAGGAAACCTGGCGGCAACGGAGGAAATCCTCGATCAGCGCACGGTCCAGCACGTCCCGAGAGGGAACCCAACTCCTCTCCTCAGGACCGTACCCCTCCCAATCTACGAGGTACTGGTGACCACGGCCCCGAGGACGCATGTCCAAAATTCTACGGACCCTGTAGATGGGTGCGCCCTCGACAAGGATGGGGGGGGGGGGGGAAGACGAGCGGGGGCGCGAAGGACGGGCTTGATGCAGGAGACATGGAAGACCGGGTGGACGCGACGAAGGTATCGCGGAAGAAGAAGTCGAACTGCGACAGGATTAATGACCCGAGAAATACGGAACGGACCAATGAACCGCGGGGTCAACTTGCGAGAAGCCGTCTTAAGGGGAAGGTTCTGAGTGGAGAGCCAAACTCTCTGACCGCGACAATATCTAGGACTCTTAGTTCTACGCTTATTAGCAGCCCTCATAGTCTGCGTCCTATAACGGCAAAGTGCAGACCTGACCCTCTTCCAGGTGCGCTCGCAACGTTGGACAAAAGCCTGAGCGGAGGGGACGCTGGACTCGGCGAACTGAGATGAGAACAGCGGAGGCTGGTACCCGAGGCTACTCTGAAAAGGAGATAGCCCGGTCGCAGACGAAGGAAGCGAGTTGTGGGCGTATTCTGCCCAGGGGAGCTGTTCTGACCAAGACGCAGGGTTGCGAAAAGAAAGACTGCGTAAGATGCGACCAATAGTCTGATTGGCCCGTTCTGCTTGACCGTTAGACTGGGGGTGAAAGCCGGAAGAGAGACTGACGGAAGCCCCAATCAAACGGCAAAACTCCCTCCAAAATTGAGACGTGAATTGCGGACCTCTGTCCGAAACGACGTCTGACGGAAGGCCATGAATTCTGAAAACATTCTCGATGATGATTTGTGCCGTCTCTTTAGCAGAAGGAAGCTTAGCAAGGGGAATGAAATGAGCCGCCTTAGAGAACCTATCGACAACCGTAAGAATAACAGTCTTCCCCGCTGACGAAGGCAGTCCGGTGACAAAATCTAAGGCGATGTGAGACCACGGTCGAGAGGGAATGGGAAGCGGCCTGAGACGGCCGGCAGGAGGAGAGTTACCGGACTTAGTCTGCGCGCAGACCGAACAAGCAGCCACGAAACGACGCGTGTCATGCTCCCGGGTGGGCCACCAAAAACGCTGGCGAATGGAAGCAAGCGTACCCCGAACGCCAGGGTGGCCGGCTAACTTGGCAGAGTGAGCCCACTGAAGAACGGCCAGTCGAGTAGGAACGGGAACGAAAAGAAGGTTCCTAGGACAAGCGCGCGGCGACGGAGTGTGAGTGAGCGCTTGCTTTACCTGCCTCTCAATTCCCCAGACAGTCAACCCGACAACACGCCCCTCAGGGAGAATCCCCTCGGGGTCAGTGGAGGCTACTGAAGAACTGAAGAGACGAGATAAAGCATCAGGCTTGGTGTTCTTAGAGCCCGGACGATAAGAAATCACGAACTCGAAACGAGCGAAAAACAGCGCCCAACGCGCCTGACGCGCATTAAGTCGTTTGGCAGAACGGATGTACTCAAGGTTCCTATGGTCAGTCCAAACGACAAAAGGAACGGTCGCCCCCTCCAACCACTGTCGCCATTCGCCTAGGGCTAACCGGATGGCGAGCAGTTCGCGGTTTCCCACATCATAGTTACGTTCCGACGGCGACAGGCGATGAGAAAAATACGCGCATGGGTGGACCTTGTCGTCAGAGAGGGAGCGCTGAGAAAGAATGGCTCCCACGCCCACCTCTGACGCGTCAACCTCGACAACGAACTGTCTAGAGACGTCAGGTGTAACAAGGATAGGAGCGGATGTAAAACGATTCTTGAGGAGATCAAAAGCTCCCTGGGCGGAAACGGACCACTTAAAGCACGTCTTGACAGAAGGCCGAAAGGAAGAACCCGGTATTCAAAGTGCCCTAACGGAGTGTTAAACGCCGTCTTCCACTCGTCCCCCTCCCTGATGCGCACGAGATGGTAAGCGTTACGAAGGTCCAACTTAGTGAAAAACCTGGCTCCCTGCAGGATCTCGAAGGCTGAAGACATAAGAGGAAGCGGATAACGATTCTTCACTGTTATGTCATTCAGCCCTCGATAATCTATGCAGGGGCGCAGAGACCCGTCCTTCTTCTTGACAAAAAAAAACCCCGCTCCGGCGGGAGAGGAGGAGGGGACTATGGTACCGGCGTCAAGAGCTACAGACAAATAATCTTCGAGAGCCTTACGTTCGGGAGCCGACAGAGAGTATAGTCTACCCCGGGGGGGGGTGGTTCCCGGAAGGAGATCAATACTACAATCATACGACCGGTGTGGAGGAAGAGAGGTGGCCCTGGACCGACTGAACACCGTGCGCAGATCGTGATATTCCTCCGGCACCCCTGTCAAATCACCAGGCTCCTCCTGTGAAGAAGAGACAGAGGAAACAGGAGGGATAGCAGACATTAAACATTTCACATGACAAGAGACGTTCCAGGAGAGGATAGAATTACTAGACCAATTAATGGAAGGATTATGACAAACTAGCCAGGGATGGCCCAAAACAACAGGTGTAAAAGGTGAACGAAAAATCAAAAAAGAAATGGCTTCGCTATGATTACCAGAAACAGTGAGGGTTAAAGGTAGCGTCTCACGCTGAATCCTGGGGAGAGGACTACCATCCAGGGCGAACAAGGCCGTGGACTCCCTTAACTGTCTGAGAGGAATGTCATGTTCCCGAGCCCAGGTCTCGTCCATAAAACAGCCCTCCGCCCCAGAGTCTATTAAGGCACTGCAGGAAGCTGACGAACCGGTCCAGCGTAGATGGACCGACAAGGTAGTGCAGGATCTTGAAGGAGAGACAGGAGTAGTAGCGCTCACCAGTAGCCCTCCGCTTACTGACGAGCTCTGGCCTTTTACTGGACATGAAGTGACAAAATGACCAGCGGAACCGCAATAGAGACAGAGGCGGTTGGTGATTCTCCGTTCCCTCTCCTTAGTCGAGATGCGGATACCTCCCAGCTGCATGGGCTCAGCACCCGAGCCGGCAGAGGAAGATGGTAGTGATGCGGAGAGGGGGGCAACGGAGAACGCGAGCTCCTTTCCACGAGCGCGGTGACGAAGATCAACCCGTCGCTCAATGCGAATAGCGAGTTCAATCAAGGAATCCACGCTGGAAGGAACCTCCCGGGAGAGAATCTCATCCTTTACCTCTGCGCGGAGACCCTCCAGAAAACGAGCGAGCAAAGCCGGCTCGTTCCAGCCACTGGAGGCAGCAAGAGTGCGAAACTCAATAGAGTAGTCTGTTATGGATCGATTACCTTGACATAGGGAAGACAGGGCCCTGGAAGCCTCCTCCCCAAAAACAGATCGATCAAAAACCCGTATCATCTCCTCCTTAAAGTCCTGATACTGGTTAGTACACTCAGCCCTTGCCTCCCAGATTGCCGTGCCCCACTCACGAGCCCGTCCAATAAGGAGAGATATGACGTAGGCGACACGAGCAGTGCTCCTGGAGTAAGTGTTGGGCTGGAGAGAAAACACAATATCACACTGGGTGAGGAACGAGCGGCATTCAGTGGGCTCCCCAGAGTAACACGGCGGGTTATTGATTCTGGGCTCCGGAGATTCGAAAGCCCTGGAAGTGGCCGGTGGATCGAGGCGGAGATGGTGAACCTGTTCTGTGAGGTTGGAGACTTGGGTGGCCAGGGTCTCAACGGCATGTCGAGCAGCAGACACTTCCTGCTCGTGTCTGCCTAGCATCGCTCCCTGGATCCCGACGGCTGAGTGGAGAGGATCCGAAGTCGCTGGGTCCATTCTTGGTCGGATTCTTCTGTTACGGTGAGTGAATGAGGACCCAAAAGCGAACTAACTTAAACAGAGCTTCTTTAATAACCAAACATAGGTAGGCTCAGATAGACCGGCAGATTCCGACAGGACAGGACAAGGTTACAGCAAACATGACGATAGTCTGGTTCAGGCATGAAACACAACAAACAAGAATCCGACAAAGACAGGAGCAGAAACAGAGAGAGATATAGGGACCTAATCAGAGGGAAAAAGGGAACAGGTGGGAAAAGGGGTGACGAGGTGGTTAGGAGGAGACAAGGCACAGCTGGGGGAAAGAGGGGGAGAAAAGGTAACCTAACAACGACCAGCAGAGGGAGACAGGGTGAAGGGAAAGGACAGAGACAAGACACAACATGACAGTACATGACAGTTCTACTCCTTTTTAACTTGAATGAGTCTGTTTGGACGTTCTACTCCTTATTAACTTGAATGAGTCTGTTTGGACGTTCTACTCCTTTTTAACTTGACTGAGTCTGTTTGGACGTTCTACTCCTTTTTAACTTGACTGAGTCCGTTTGGACGTTTTTTCTTGGTAAACCATTCTCAAGGTTCTAGCATCTGTTGGTACTTTCAACAACAGGAATGTGGTTTCTATTGATTTTGATATTTCGCTGTGTGTAGGCTATTGTTGAATGATGAGCCTGATATTCTTTACCTCTTGCCTGTCATCTTGGGGAACCATGGCTCTTCCATTCAGTTTAGTAGGAATTTATATTCTGGCCAAAAGAAGTCAGGACTGCTATATGATTTACATCCTACCAACATACATAATCTGGGGGAAATAAATCTCTGACATTCATTTTTAGTGTGCATTTCTTAGCTTGTCCCAAAAAAGAAAGCCTTATAGTTCTATGTGGTTATACCCAACAACATGTCTCTTGGTTGGCTGTCTATGATACAGGCCAGGGGCATGATGATCCATCCATCAGGACACGCCTTATTTTCCCACAGTGCAGCTGTCTGCCCTCAGAGGGTGAAAGGCGCCCTAAGGGCATGACTTCAGAGCTGCGGGGGTGGTGCAGGGTGGGTTCATATGGCATGAAACTCTGGATGTGGAGGGGTACCACATGCTGCACAACACCATGCCCAGATGGAGTACTCACTACAGGAGTACTCACTCACTGGCCTCCTGGGCTTTTCAAGCATGACAGTCGAGGGTTTACTGAAAATGGTGAGACAAACAAAAAAATGTAGTCATCGGCAGTCCTGTGGGCGAAAACAGCTCGTTGATGAGAGGTCGAAGGAGAACGGCAAGAATCGCGCAAGCTAACAGGCGGGCCACAAACAGACAAATAATGGAGCAGTACAACAGTGGTGTGCAGAACGGCATCTCAGAACGCACAACTCGTCAGTCCTCGTCACGGATGGGCTATTACAGCAGACAACCACACCGGGTTCCACTCCTACCAGCTAAAAACAAGAAGCGGGCCACCAACACTGGATAATTGAGGAGTGGAAAAACATTGCCTGATCCGCCGAATCCCAGTTACTGTTGCGTCATGCTGACAGCAGAGTCAGGATTTTGCGTAAGCAGCGTGAGTCCATGGCCCCATCCTGCCTGGTGTCAACGGTACAGGCTGGTGGCGGTGGTGTATTGGTGTGGGGAATGTTTTCCTGGCACATGTTAGGTCCCTTGATACCAATTGAGCAACATTTCCATGCCCTGAAGAATTCAGGCTGTTCTGGAGGCAAAGGGGGGTCTGACCCAGTACTAGATTGGTGTACCTAATAAACTGAGTACATCTACAGTACATAATGTATGCTTGCAGACTAAACCTTCATTGACACTCTTAGTTGACTGTCTAAGGCAAGCTTCCTAAAGGCTATGTTCCAACTAGCACGCTGTACTAGCAAAGCAAACTACTAAAGTTCCCAATAGACTCCTCTACAGTTGAAGTTGGATGTTTACATACACTTAGGTTGGAGTCATTAAAACTTGTTTTTCAATCACTCCACAAATTTCTTGTTAACAAAATACAGTTTTGGCAAGTCGGTTAGGACATCTACTTTGTGCATGACACAAATAATTCATCCAACAATTGTTACCAGACAGATTATTTCACTTATAATTCACTGTATCACAATGCCAGTGGGTCAGAAGTTAACATACACTAAGTTGACTGTGCCTTTAAATAGCTTGGAAAATTCCAGAAAATTGGCTTTAGAAGCTTCTGATAGGCTAATTGACATCATTTGAGTCAATTGGAGGTGTGCCTGTGGATGTATTTCAAGGCCTACTATCAAACTCAATGCCTCTTTGCTTGACATCATGGGAAACTCAAAAGAAATCATCCAAGACCTCAGAAAAAAAATTGTAGACCTCCACAAGTCTGGTTCATCCTTGGGAGCAATTTCTAAACGCCTGAAGGTACCACGTTCATCTGTACAAACAATAGCACGCAAGTATAAACACCATGGGACCACGCAGCCGTCATACCGCTCAGGAAGGAGATGCATTCTGTCTCCTAAAGATGAACGTACTTTGGTGTGAAAAGTGCAAATCAATCCCAGAACAACAGCAAAGGACCTTGTGAAGATGCTGGAGGAAACAGGTACAAAAGTATCTATATCCACAGTAAAACGAGTCCTATATCGACATAACCTGAAAGGCCGCTCAGCAAGGAAGAAGCCACTGCTCCAAAACCGCCATAAAAAAAGCCAGACTACGGTTGGCAACTGCATATCGTACTTTTTGAAGAAATGTCCTCTGGTCTGATGAAACAAAAATGGAACTGTTTGCCCATAATGACCATCGTTATGTTTGGATGAAAAAGGGAGAGGCTTGCAAGCCGAAGAACACCATCCCAACCGTGAAGCACGGGGGTGGCAGCATCATGTTGTGGGGGTGCTTTGCTGCAGGAGGGACTGGTGCACTTCACAAAAATAGATGGCATCATTAGGCAGGAAAATTATGTGGATATATTGAAGCAACATCTCAAGACATCAGTTAAAGCTTGGTCGCAAATGGGTCTTCCAAATGGACAATGACCCCAAGCATACTTCCAAAGTTGTGGCAAAATGGTTTCAGGACAACAAAGTCAAGGTATTGGAGTGGCCATCACAAAGCCCTGACATCAACCCTATAGACAATTTGTGGGAAGAACTGAAAAAGTGTGTGCGAGCAAGGAGGCCTACAAACCTGACTCTGTTACACCAGCTCAGTCAGGAAGAATGGGCCAAAAATCACCCAAATTATTGTGGGAAGCCTGTGGAAGGCTACCCAAAACTTTGACCCAAATTAAACAATTTAAAGGCAATGCTACCAAATACAAATTCAGTGTATGTAAACTTCTGACCCACTGGGAATGTGATGAAAGAAATAAAAGCTGAAATAAATAATTATCTCTACTATAATTCTGACATTTCACATTCTTAAAATAAAGTAGTGATCCTAACTAACCTAAGACAGGGAATTTTTACTATGATTAAATGTCAGCAATTGTGAAAAACTGAGTTTAAATATATTTGGTTAAGGTGTATGTAAACTTCCGACTTGAAATGTATGTGGACTTTTAGGGTGGACATTGGGACTGAGCCTTATTGTGTGACTGGACCAGAGAAAGACTGCAGCTCAGTGATGGGTACTTTAATGGTCGAGCCCGTGTCAAACCTGTGGTTCCAAACCAGGAAGAGCTGTACAGCACCAACTGTTGCCTCACACAGCTGTCCAAGCTATCCACATCTGGCCAAGCATGCAGGCAGGACAAAACTATGCACAGCGCTAGGCAGAATGCTCTGTGTATACACACACTCACAACTACAAAAGCACACACACAGACAAATGTGTGCACACACAGACACTAACAAGAGCATGCACACACACACACACACACACACACACTATTGAGGTGTGAGACCTTGGAATAGGATCACCACCACAGAGATACACAGCTGGACATCAGTGGTTATCTGGCCTGTGGCCAGACTGACCGACTAACTGACTGCCTCACAGAGAGCAGCAATGAATACTGTAGTGAGTGGGAAAATCATTACCATGCTGGCTAACCATGCTGCTGTCTGATGAAAACCGCTAACCCTCAGGAGAACTGATCTCAGTCATCTCTCAGTCTGTCGCTCATCAGCTGATTGGTTACACAGAGTTGTGTGTGTGTGTGTGTGTGTGTGTGTGTGTGTGTGTGTGTGTGTGTGTGTGTGTGTGTGTGTGTGTGTGTGTGTGTGTGTGTGTGTGTGTGTTAGAGGTCGACCGATTAATCGGAATGGCAGATTAATTAGGGCCGATTTCAAGTTTTCATAACAATCAGAAATCTGTATTTTTGGACACCGATAAGTCAGTTAAGAACACATTATTTTTTTCAATGGCGGCCTAGGAACGGTGGGTTAACTGCAGAATGACAGATTTGTACCTTGTCAGCTCGGGGTTTCAAGAACCGTGGCTTTTGTGGAGCAATGGGTAACGATGCATCGAGGGTGGCTGTTGTCGATGTGTTCCTGGTTTGAGCCCAGGCAGTGGCGAGGAGAGGGACGGAAGCTATACTGTTACACTGGCAATACTAAAGGGCCTATAAGAACATCCAATAGTCAAAGGTATATGAAATACAAATGGTATAGAGAGAAATAGTCCTATAAATCCTATATTAACTACAACCTAAAACTTCTTACCTGGGAATATTGAAGACTCATGTTAAAAGGAACCACCAGCTTTCATATGTTCTCATGTTCTGAGCAAGGAACTTAAACGTTAGCTTTCTTACATGGCACATAATGCACTTTTACTTTCTTCTCCAACACTTTGTTTTTGCATTATTTAAAGCATGTTTCATTATTTATTTGAGGCTAAATTGATTTTATTGATGTATTATATTAAGTTCAAATAAGTGTTAATTCAGTTTTGTTGTAATTGTCATTATTACAAATAAAAGTTTAAAATCGGCCGATTAATCGGTATCGGCTTTTTTTTTGGGTCCTCCAATAATCGGTATCGGCGTTGAAAAATCTAGTGTGTGTGTGTGTGTGTGTGTGTGTGTGTGTGTGTGTGTGTGTGTGCGTTTGTGTGTTCCTGTTTGGATGTGCATGCGTTCATGCGTATGTGTGTTTTTCTGTGTCTTCATGTGTGTGAACACATGCACGTGCCTGTGTCTATGTAGATGTGAAGAGCACCTGGAATACGGCCCTCACACATAGTCTCATAGTTCACAGCAGTATTATGGATGAAATAGTGGACAGGGGGCTTGGATGGGAGGCAGCTCTCTAGGAGATTCAATATCCCCTTCTCTTCCTGTTCTTCTTCCCCAAAACCTCCAGTGGGCCCCCAGCCAGACCTCCCTCCAGTGAGTCTCATATATATATATATATATATATATATATATATATATATATATATATATATATATATATATATACACACACACAGTAGGCTACACACACACACTTAAGAAACATATTCAAAAACACCAACCCCTTGAAAACATTCAAACTTTCATCCAGCCCCCAACCAACCCCCTCCAATCCAACCCCCCTCAGAAAGTAAGAGTGTGCCTGGGTTCATAATGTAATGTTTTATAATGATCAGGCCTCCTCATGGGTTGGTTAACTGTATTCTGCCTTGGCAGGCCTTCACCCTTTTCCCCTGGCCTCATCTGGGACAATGGGAGGCAGCCAATCGGGAGAGGCTCTGTCCCAAACCTGCTCCCCGAGCTCCAAATGTGCACACCATTAGGCGCAGGGACAGAGCAATTGCTTAATTGGAGGAAAATAGCCTCTTTATCCAGGCTTCTGCCCACACAGATCATCTGCTGCCCCATTGCCCAGTACAGTGTAGCTGTCCTGGTCTGCTATTGGTTTGGGTGCTTGGCCCTTGAGAGCAACTCTGAGTTATGTTTTGTTAAATTGGGAACTGGCAACATAACAATGGTGATATTTCATGACAGTGCCGTTATTGGATCCCAGTGTTGTTTGTTCACCTGCTGTTAAGAGAGAACATTGAGTCTTTAGGGTTTGCAATAGCATATTTTTGTTTAAGGCTTTGAATATTGATAATGTATCACAGTAAACTGATGTAATGGTAGAAATAATACCGATAGTGTTCTGCTTCTGGTTCTGAATCTGACTCCATTCCATCATCGCGCAGAACTGAAATCCTTGACATGCCCCGCGCATATGGCTTCACTATTTGAGCCGATGCAACCCCACAAGGAGAGTAAGGCCTCGCTTGTCATGCGCGCTCTGAAAATGTGTTTCTGGGGGAATTCTACTTTTTGTTGGGTGTGACTGTCAAGCAGACATGTCGTGTCCCTATGAATATGAGGAGTGACACGGTGTCTTTGTAAATCACAGACGCTGGCGGTGCACGTAGGCCTACGCCATGGCCAGTGTATAAAGATATGACAGGCAGTCCAGGGAGAGCGGCGGCGGCTCTGGACAACGGAGCAGGGCTGGCGCACCACTGTGGACTCAGAAATTAGGTCAGTCCGCCCTGTCCTCCTTGAACTCTGCCCATTTCACATTTCACCGACTATCTCGGACACACAAGACCACATTTACAAACATCAAATATACCATACGGGAACAAACTGCCCGTGCAAATTATGTAACGCCTATATGTCATCCAGTGTAACAATAACCCGACACACAGAGAAGGATAGAGGGAAGGATATAGGGGAGTTGTAGGCTGAAGGCAACGGGCTTACCTTAGGGAAAAATCCCGTGGATATGGCCGAGATGTCTCCGATGTATTCCCTCTCCGGCAACAAACTTTCCACTCCGTATGTTTGTGCAAAAGCCTCTCGATGGCAATTTCCCCTTGCAATTCTGTAATGTTGTCCTCGTTCAAAGCACTAAAGGAAGCTGACACGTCTAAATACAATAGTATGTGTCGAGTGAGGCGGTCCGTTCCCAGACCATTGGTTTGAAAAAGAAAATGGAATAAAACGAAGACGATAAGATTCTTTCACAAGCAATACGAGATAGTATAGTGTTGATGTCAGTTACCGGGGATGAGATCATTTCTCGTCGCCAGAAACCCGTTCATTTTAGGCTAAACACCCTAAACTGTATCCATAGTCTAAACTGTTCCGTTTTGGAAAATTAAGATCACTGGTTGTAAAATGTGCATAAAAATTACGCGTTCGGTTTCGTCTTGGATTCAAAGTGCATCGCTTAATGGCAACGCTGGTCAATTAGGGTGTTCAATGGGTGGTCGTTCTCCAGGGAGTAGGCTATAGGAGGGGTGCGCTGGGAGATACAGAGCCGAGAGATGTCGCGAGGGGGGGGGGGGGGGGTCTTCTTCGCTCGTTATGTTTCCAGATGCCGACTCCCTGTGGTTACAAACGGAGGTGTTGTCCTTATAGCTTTCTATTATTCTATTTCTCCCTGTCTCTCACTCTCCCTCTTGCTCTTTTCTGTTCTCGCCTATTTAGTCCTCAAGGAGACGTGTTTGGTAAGGTGGTCTCCCCGCGTCCGTCTGAGAGGACCCGAGCCAGCCCGTGATCTCCCTCTCCTCGCGCGCAGCAGACTAGCCCCGGCTCTGCCAGCTCAGCGCATGCTTGCTGCTCCGCCCATCCACCATGGGCAGTCAGTCCTCAGCTCCTCTCAAAATAAGTCTCTTTCCTTCCCCGCGGAACATACCGTTTTCTTTAACCCGCTTTAACTCTTACAATGAACCATACAGAAAATCATAAGGGATATGTATGTCTTAGGAGACAATTGGTTTGCATGTTTTAACGCATCTGTGTTACTGGACACGTCTCTGTTTTCCCAAGTTTAAACAGGAAATTGCTGAGCTTCTTTAAAAAAAACTCCTTGCCACATATTTGGTGTTCATATTTAACCCGTTAACTTCTTTATATTCAACAAACGTGTTTCTAGTTGTTTTGGTGTCTTATAAGTGACATCTGCTTATTTTCTATTCATTCGCGTTCAGTTTATTAGAGATGATGGGAGAAAATAGTACTATTGTAAATATACCTATATAAATGTCTATCTTTTTGTCTATTGTTATTCAATTACTAAATTAATTTAGGAAATGACAGGGACCAATCAATGTACTTAGGCTACCTACCAAGTCAATGAATTCCTAATGCAATAGGTGGCACATACCTAGGCCCATAGCCCTAATAATTATTCCAGTGCACCATTAGGTATAGCCCACTTGTGTTGCTTAGGGAGAACTCCGATACACTGCCTCGGAGTACCAAAAACCCAGAGCAATTATGGTGTTTCAGGTAAGTGCTGAACCAGTAACATTGTTTTACCTCATCTAACCACCAGAGGTCGTGTCAGTAACAGTAAATTGTGAATTTTGACTCTCCAATCTGGTCATGAGCTACAAAGTGAGCAGGCTTTTGTTCCAGCCCATCATTAATACGCCATATTATCTTGACGAGTAGTTAATAATAATACATGTTTAATTGTCATATGCAGTGAAATTGGTTGTTTTACAGGGTCATACATAGTGGCACAGCGCCCATGGAGCAAATTAGATTTAACTGCCTTGCTCAAGAGCACATTGACAGATTTCTGATTTTTCACCTTGTCGGCGTGGGTATTCGAACCAGCGATCTTTCGGTTACTCACCCAACACTCTAACCGCTAGGCTACCTGCCGCCCAGTTGTGTCTGGTGTTTTAGTGATGGGTTGCACATATGTCTAGCTCTCCCAAGACTAGGACTAATGATCAAGTCCAACATAACTTGTGCATGATATTGGGTGAATACGTCTGTCTCTGGGAACATATGGGTCAATATGTCTGGGGCATACGGTAAGTAACGAGGAAGTTATGCAACACCTGTGTTGTGTACAGAACTCTTTGGACCTATAGTGGCTGGTACCTACCTAGTGGTACATCCAAAAATGTTACATTCGTAGGCAAATACACTCACACTAAAGTACACAAATAAACATAGCCTATATTAATGTGTAAATAATTATTATTGATGAAAACAGCCATGCAAACAGGTTATTTAAGGTGAAGGGTAAGTCATGTGTAGCACCACAGCCACCAGACAGACAGTTATCACATAACTCTAAACATAATGGCAGGTCGACAACATTACTTGACTGTATAGCCTTTAAGTGTAGGTCTACGTGCATAAATCAGCTTGCGTGAACCTGTTATATTAGAAACTTTAAAGTAGATATATGCAAAATACTTGTAACAGATTACATTATAACATATAACAATAGCCCCCAAGCAACATGTTCACGCACATGTTATGTTCATGTTAGACTGAAGGGTATGAACATGACACTTAACTAATTCATTATATTCCTGTTCAACTGTGTTGCCTTCGTCCTTTTGTGGTATTATGCCAGTGTCCCTGGCTGTCCTCCGGGGCCTGTGTGTGTGTGTGTGTGTGTGTGTGTGTATGTGTGTACTGGAGGAGAAGTGTAGCCCTATGAGCAATGATGACTGGTGCAAATATATGTAATAACAGATTCATTGCCACCTTTACCGATGTACAGTATATTAGATTTGTTGCAGAGTTTTTTTTTTTCCTGTAAAACGAATCCAGTTGTTCATTTGTTTTATGACTAGGTAGACTACTGAATAAACACTGTTGGGAATGCTCAGATTCAGGTGTGAAGGGCAGAATCAGAAATGAGACTGGAGGCATGAGTTTAGGCTCTTAATGGTTACCCATATTAGTGATGTAATAGGCTACTTTGCTCATAATTATGTGTATAGGCTATGCAACTAACAATGTTCTCTGACATAATGCAAAATGCTCTAATCTTTCCTGCCCTCCATTTATTACAGGTATGTTATTCAGACCATTCAGATCACATGGGCACAATATTAAAGTTACATAGGAATGTGGAATAGCCTCCCTAGATGATGTCTCTTTAGTAGCTGAAAATAGTTGTGTATTGTCAATGTCATCTGCAATACTGTGTATGTTGCATGGTGCATCACGCTGCAGGACATGCACCAGGTCTTCCTTTTCCATGGCAGGACCTAACCTGACCACCCAGTGAGCTCCTTTAGCCTAGAAGCAAAACCAGCTGACTGCAGGCTTTCATTTTTTTTGTCAATGAATCTAGGTCCAGCCTATCTATGATGTCATATAAAAACTATTAATCGCTAATAGCATAGGAAAAGCAATAGCTGGGGCGTGTCAATAAGTCGCTAAATGATCCTGTGCTAAACTTGCGGATTGCCTGCAGTTTTGGGAGAAAGATGGCGCTATACTATAACGCCGTAATAGCCTGGCATGCAACATTATGCACAGCAACAGCAGCAAGTGTAACAATTGTTGCAGCAGCGACTGATCAGCCGTGAAATTGACCAACATTGTAACATTGCTACACACGCTTATCCTACACACATTTCCGGGTGCAAGAGTACTGCTCCCATTTTGTGGCTCGAGTTCTGTTCTGCTCGCACAGCACGCACCAACAAGGCAGGAGTGGCGATTAGGTAACTCTCCTCTCCTACACCCAAAATGGTGAACACATTCAGCTGTTCAATGTCAGCTTCTTTCTCTCGGCGCTGTTTCCCTTCGCTCCTCTCCCCACTCGAGCCCCCCACAGTTTGTTGCTGTTTTTGTGAGCCCTGCCAACTCGTCAGCTGATCCCGCTTGTTCGCTTCATAGTGAGAGGAGACCAGTGCCCCTACATCAGACTGGTTTCCTCCGCTCTATCGCTAACATTTCGAAAAACATCGTAGATTTAAAATAATTAAGTGACGCATGCAAAAAAAATAATGTTTTTCCTAATTTACGTGGAAAATCCTCACAAAATAGATAATGTCATAATAACTGTAGATTAGGCTACTAGGATTCGAGATATAGCATCAGTGATCGGTATCACTCAATGGAAACAATTCTACATTTGTGGCTATCATTTAATCAACCAGACTCGTGCCTCGCCCCCTCCAGTGTAGATTTAAATAATCATTTGTTTACATGATGCAGTCCCTCTGTCCGCGGAAGGAGGCTTTTGGTAGTGCTGTGTGATTCCTACCAGCTGTTTCCCGCCTTGAAAGACATCCGATCAGCTGCAACTACACACATACACGTACATGCAGAAGGAAAGAGAGAGAGATTGAGAGCGCCACACAACGAGGGAACCCTATCAGCTGGAAGTAGAGTAACGTTTAGAACTCCGACTGCTCTGCTACTACATAAGGAATTTTCCGAATTATGAAATTATTCTAGATTTACGAGCAAGGGAATTTGCACCTGAAACTGGAACATATTTTGTGCGTTAATTCATTTGAACCGGGGGACACACAACTGGAGAGGAAAGCATGGAGTATTTCATGGTACCAGCACAGAAGGTGCCCTCCTTGCAACATTTTAGGAAAACGGAGAAGGAAGTGATTGGGGGTCTTTGTAGGTGTGTGTGCACTTTTACTATTTCGCCTTATTGTATACGATAACAAATTGTTTATCTCTGCTGGTGGTGCGCATTTAGCGACTGTGGCGTGGCAACATGCTTGATTTGATCTGTATGTTATTGTGTACTGTACACGACCCACTGTCAAAGAGCGAGACAATTACCTTTATTGAATATCGATTAAGTACTCATATTAGGTAGAAGACGATTCAGTACATTCATATGTAACTTAATTTTACCGTTACTTTAGCTAAATCTAGACATTTAGTAGCTAACAAACATACCCCACGTGGTTACATGCACACCACGCTGCTGCTCTGTTCTGAGAGATCCCTGGCTATTTTGATATTTTCGCAACGGTTACGTTATGTTTTGGATAAGTATACTAATTTACATATGAGCAAGAAAGGTAGTACATGTATAACAAAGGTGTCGCACCTTTGTTATGAATGTTTCGTTCACGTCCTAGGGTGTACTGTTTGCTCAGTTCGTTGGGGAGCGCGCTGAAGTTATTGTGGGTAGTGCGGCCATGCTTGTGCTAAAGTGGTGAGGGATCTGTCGTAGTCTTCCCTCCAGTAACTTCACATTTCCGGATAATTTATGTAAAATTCACGGTGAAAGTTTAAGTAATCGCATTTGTGCAACGAAATCACAGTTTCGCTGGTATTCTTGGCCACATTTTGGTGCACTCTAGTACCGTATGCACTGCGTCTTTTCTCCCGCAGCTCAGCAATGCCGCCGCATGTAGAGGAAGCAGTCGCATTGTTGTAATGGCGGAGGACTCGATGAGTGGTTTTGAACGCAGCAGTGTGGCGGCGCGATGCATTCTAAAACAGATTGGACCGTATGAAATTGATTGTGTCGCCACGAGGCATTCCGCAACCGATTGAGAAATTAGTAGTGGTCTTTTTAATTAGGGGGTGTGTATAGTGGAAGGCCAGTCGATGCATTTGCAACCTTTAGTAGACAGGGAGGCGGAGATGAAGGATAAAGTGTGGTCTGCGCACGTGGTCTGGGACATGTAGTTCTATTTTCGAATTGTGTAATTTTGCATAAAATTGTCCAAGCAACACTCAATTATAGTCTTTGATGTGCACATTTGGCCATAATACATTGTCAAACATTATTTCTCACTTACAAATGTGTATTTATTATGATAATACTTGAATGTTTATTATGTTAATGTTGCTATAATTTGGGGACCCTGTTTAAAGCAACTCATCTAATATACTGTTCCTAGTCTGTCAAGCTATGGTGGTTGTATTTGTGACTGGGTTCGCTATTCGCTACCACCCAGTCGTGATTTGGCAGAGGCTGTGTTTGCTGGCTGGTTTCTGGGTTGTAAGGAAACAGCAGACACGGTCTCTCTCCCCATCTGTGTCTGCACAATTGTTCCCTGTGTTTGCTCTGAGGCAGCTGAGTCAGTACTGATAAGAGCCTTGCTACTAGAAAGCTTCCCAGTGATACTCCCATTAGATACAGAGGATGTGGAAGTTCAATTAGACATTTCCCATCCCAAATGGAATCTGTGTGGGAGCCATGCTGAACAAATCAGGATGACAAACACTTTTATGGTTGGAATTCTCACAGGCTGTGTTCCGTGGGTTCAGAGGTCTGAAACAATGGGGTTTGGCCAGGGATTCTAGCAGGAACGTCAGCATTGTGTTGTGCAGTGGGCCACGTGAAGCGTCTGCTAGGGTGTTATAAGAAAACAGCATCAAAGCCTGTTCTGCACTTTCATGCTGTTTTCTCGAGGCACAGTCAACATGGTAGTAGGAAGCATGGCACATGACATGGTTGTTACTGTATTTTTAGCATCGAAATTGACCATCACAATGGTTCTGTTTTGAAAGCTCAACAAAGCTTTGTTTTCTGGCTTGTTTTGATAGTTCATACATAGCTGCGCCGTTGCTCACAGTAGGTTCATTCATGTTTTGAATTTATACTCCATTCAAAACTGACCAATAGAGGTCAACTTGAAGATCTCGCTTGATATCTACTCTGTGGACCTTTGACCCCTATTGTGTAACCTTCCGACCTCTTCTCCCCCCCCCCCCAGCCTGGCGAACATTCCTCTGACCCCCGAGACGGCGCGCGACCAGGAGCGGCGAATCCGCCGGGAGATCGCCAACAGCAACGAGCGGCGGCGCATGCAGAGCATCAACTCCGGCTTCCAATCGCTCAAGACGCTCATCCCCCACAGCGACGGAGAGAAACTCAGCAAGGTGGGTCCGAGGGAGGAAAGGAAGGGAGAGAAACTCAGCAAGGTAGGTCAGACTTTGACTTGTTTATTAGACAATAACAAATTAAAACCGCGTAGCAAACTACAACATGCATTAATGAAATTATAAGAGGACACAATAAAGGCAGAAAGGTCCACCACACATTGTGGTCAAGGAAATGGAGGGGGAACATTTAGCAAGGTCAGATAGGAGGGAGTTGGAGAGCGAGATCATACAGACATGGAGATTGGGTTAGTAGGTTAGTCTAGAGAGATCAGACAGACAGGGATATTGGGTTAGTAGGTTAGTCTAGAGAGATCAGACAGACAGGGATATTGGGTTAGTAGGTTAGTCTAGAGAGATCAGACAGACAGGGATATTGGGTTAGTAGGTTAGTCTAGAGAGATCAGACAGACAGGGATATTGGGTTAGTAGGTTAGTCTAGAGAGATCAGACAGACAGGGATATTGGGTTAGTAGGTTAGTCTAGAGAGATCAGACAGACAGGGATATTGGGTTAGTAGGTTAGTCTAGAGAGATCAGACAGACAGGGATATTGGGTTAGTAGGTTAGTCTAGAGAGATCAGACAGACAGGGATATTGGGTTAGTAGGTTAGTCTAGAGAGATCAGACAGACAGGGATATTGGGTTAGTAGGTTAGTCTAGAGAGATCAGACAGACAGGGAGATTGGGTTAGTAGGTTAGTCTAGAGAGATCAGACAGACAGGCATATTGGGTTAGTAGGTTAGTCTAGAGAGATCAGACAGACAGGGATATTGGGTTAGTAGGTTAGTCTAGAGAGATCAGACAGACAGGGATATTGGGTTAGTAGGTTAGTCTAGAGAGATCAGACAGACAGGGATATTGGGTTAGTAGGTTAGTCTAGAGAGATCAGACAGACAGGGAGATTGGGTTAGTAGGTTAAAGTCTAGAACAGTGGTTCCCAAACTTTTTATAGTCCCATACCCCTTCAAACAGTCAACCTCCAGCTGTTTAGCACCAGGGTCAGCACACTCTCAAATGTTGTTTTTTGCCATCATTGTAATAAGCCTGCCACACACACACTATACAATGCGTTTATTAAACATAAGAATGAGTGTGAGTTTTTGTCACAACCCGGCTCGTGGGAAGTGACAAACAGCTCTTATAGGACCAGAGAACAAATAATAATATAATAATAATCAATAATTTTGCTCTTTATTTAGCCATCTTACATATAAAATATTTTTTGTTCGTCGGAAATTGTGAATAACTCACCGCAGGTTAATGAGAAGGGTGTGCTTGAAGGATGCACATAACTCTGCAACGTTGGGTTGTAATTAGAGAGAGTCAGCCTTAAATAATTTTCCACACACAGTCTGTGCCTGTATTTAGTTTTCATGCTAGTGAGGGCCAAGAATCCACTCTCACATAGGTACGTGGTTGCAAAGGACATCCGTGTTTTAACAGAGCGACTCCTGCTTGGCGATACTCTGAGCGCAGCCTAATCTAGAAATCTAGCAGTGGCTTCTGATTTAATAACATTTTCATAGAACCGCTTGTTGCAATTTCGTTGAGGCTCTCTTGTTCAGATATCGTTAAGTGGACTGGAGACAGGGCATTAAAGGGATAACGTATCCAGTTGTTTGTGTCGTCCGTTTCAGGAAAGTATCTGCGTAATTGCTCACCCAACTCACTCAGGTGCTTCGCAATATAACATTTGACATTGTCCGTAAGCTTGAGTTCATTTGCAAACAAAAAAATCATACAATGATGGAAAGACCTGTGTGTTGTCCTTGTTAATGCAGACAGAGAAGAGCTCCAACTAGTTAATCATAGACTCGAGTTTGTCCCGCACATTGAACATTGTTGCGGAGAGTCCCTGTAATCCTAGATTCAGATCATTCAGGCGAGAAAAAACATCACCCAGATAGGCCAGTCGTGTGAGAAACTCTTCATCATACAAGCAGTCAGACAAGTGAAAATTATGGTCAGTAAAGAAAACTTTAAGCTTGTCTCTCTATTAAAAAAGTGTCAATACTTTGCCCCTTGATAACCAGCGCACTTCTGTATGTTGTAAAAGTGTTACATGGTCGCTGCCCATATTGCATAATGCAGAAAATACACGAGAGTTTGGGGGTCTTGCTTTAATGAACGTCTTTCAAGCTGTCAGGCATTCCCTTGGCAGCAGGAGCTTTTCGGTGGATGCTGCAGTGTACCCAAGTGGCGTCGGGAGCAACTGCTTGCACACACATTACCACTCCACTATGTCTCCCTGTCATGGCTTTTGCTCCATCAGTACAGATACCAACACATCTTAACCACCAAAGTCCATTAGATGTCTCAAAGCTGTTCAGTACTTTAAACATATCCTCTCCTGTTGTCCTGGTTTCCAGTGGTTTGCAGAAGAGGATGTCTTCCTTAATTGACTCCCC
This sequence comes from Oncorhynchus mykiss, assembly GCF_013265735.2. Lineage (NCBI taxonomy): Eukaryota > Metazoa > Chordata > Actinopteri > Salmoniformes > Salmonidae > Oncorhynchus > Oncorhynchus mykiss. The sequence goes on along the minus strand of NC_048576.1, from coordinate 88,987,002 downwards.
ATAAATGTAACAGACCAGGAGCTGTGCCAGGCCCGCCACATCTGTTGACTCATCCAGCTGTAACGCATAGAATTCACTGGCTTGTATGCGAAGCAGTAATTGTTTCCACACATCTCCTGCCATGTCACTGATGCATCGTGAAACAGTGTTGTTTGCTGAAGACATTGTCTGTATCGTTTTTTTGGCGTTTTCCCCCAGCATTGTCCCAGCCATATCCGCGGCAGCAGGAATAATTAAGTCCTCTACAATAGTCTGGGGCTTGCCTGTCCTAGCCACTTGGTAGCTCACCATGTAAGACTATTCTAGCCCCTTCTAATTAATGGTAATTAATGGTATCAAATTGGTCAACATTTTTATACATGTGAATCACATTTTTATTTGGCGTACCCCAGTTTGGGAATACCTGGTCTAGAGAGATCAGTCAGACAGACAGGGAGATTAAGATAGTAGGTTCAAGTCTAGAGAGATCAGTCAGACAGACAGAGAGATTAAGATACTAGGTTCAAGTCTAGCGAGATCGGTCAGACAGGTATAGTGGGACAGTAGGTTACAGTCTATAGAGATCAGCCAGACAGACACGGAGATTGGGTTAGTGGGTTCGTCTAGAGAGATCAGACAGGGATAGTGAGACAGTAGGTTAAAGTTATAGAGATCAGACAGACAGACAGGGAGATTGGGTTAGTAGGTTCGTCTAGAGAGATCAGACAGGGATAGTGGGACAGTAGGTTACAGTCTATAGAGATCAGCCAGACAGACAGGGAGATTGGGTTAGTGGGTTCGTCTAGAGCACATATGTCAGAGTCAAGGCCCGCGGGCCACATCCGGCCCGCAAGAAGGTTTTTTACGGCCCCTGGGATGATCTTGATTTATTATTAGAACCGGCCCGCAGCAAGCCGGCAGCCCGCAGATCTTTTACACGCACCAATACTACATTTCCCACAATGCAAAGGTGACGCACCGAGCAGTAGGCTGCTTCATTTCAATATTTATTGGCACAGCAGTCGTCAGCATCACAGTAAAATTAACTTTCAGATACCCATCAAAAATGGCAAAACGGAAGGTGGATACTGAGAACCGGGGGTTTCAAACAAGGTGGGAGTCGGAGTATATGTTCACGAAGGTAGCTGGAAAACCTGTGTGTCTTCTGTGTGGAGAAAGTGTGGCGGTACTGAAAGAGTATAATCTGAGACGACATTATGAAACGAAACACGCGGACAAAAACAAGAATATGGACATGGAACAAAGGCTACAAAAGGCAGAGGAATTAAAACGAGGCCTCAAATCTCGACAGGCTCTGTTCAAAAAAGCCAAATCACAAGGCCAGGCTGCTGTCAAGGCCAGTTTTATTTTGGCAGAAGAGATCGCTAAATCAGCCCGGCCATTTACGGAGGGGGATTTCATCAAAAACTGCATGATTAAAGTTTGTGACGAAGTTTGCCCAGAAAAAAGGCAACTCTTTTTAAATGTGAGTCTGAGCAGAAACACCATTGCCGAGAGAGTAGACCAGTTGTCCATCAATCTAAAAGAGCAGCTTGTGAAAAAGGGAAAAGATTTTATTGCATATTCCTTGGCTGTGGATGAGAGCACCGACATTTCTGACATTGCCCAGTTGTCAATTTTCATCCGCGGAGTGGACTCCAGCCTAAGCGTGACAGAGGAGTTTTTGGCTTTACGTCCTATGCATGGCACAACTACGGGGCATGATTTGTATGAAGAGGTGTCAAGATGTGTAAATGAGATGGAGCTGCCTTGGGAAAAACTCGTGGGTTTGACAACCGACGGAGCACCTGCGATGTGTGGACACAGGAGCGGACTGGTGGCGAAGATACGGGAAAAGATGCAAGAGGAAAACGCGACAGGTGAGCTGACAGCTTATCATTGTATCATACACCAGGAAGCGTTGTGCGGTAAAGCCTTGAAAATGGAGCATGTAATGAGCATCATCACGCGCACAGTTAACTTTATCAGAGCCAAAGGTTTGAATCACCGCCAGTTCAAGGCATTTCTGACGGAGTTAGAAACGGAGCATGGTGATTTGCCTTATCACACAGAGGTGCGATGGCTAAGCCAGGGAAAGGTGCTTCAAAGATGTTTCAAGCTTCGTGAGGAGATTTGTCTATTCTTGGACAGCAAAGGGAAAGACACAACACAACTCCGAGACGAAATGTTTCTGTTTGAAATGGCTTTTCTGTGTGACATTACGAGTCATCTGAATGCAATAAACTTGCAGCTGCAGGGTCGGGATCGTGTCATCTCTGATATGTACAGTACAGTGAAGGCATTTAAAACCAAACTGACTCTGTGGGAGACGCAGATGCGGAAAGAAAATTTGAGCCACTTTCCCAGCTGCCAGACCATGAAAGAGAAGCTCTCTACCAGTGCGTTCCCGAGCACACAGTTGGCTGATAAAATAGGTATGCTTACCACTGACTTTCGACGCCGATTTGCTGACTTTGAAGCACAAAAAAGCAGGTTGGAACTGCTCGGTAACCCATTTGCTGTTGACGTGGAAAGCTCACCACCAAACCTCCAAATGGAGTTGATTGACCTCCAATGCAATGATGCACTGAGGGAAAAATATGCGGCAGTGGGTGCTGCGGAGTTTGCCCGTTTCCTCCCCGGCACAATGCCCCAGCTGCGCATCCAGGCTGCTCAAACGTTGTCTATGTTTGGCAGCACATACCTGTGTGAACAACTGTTTTCTTTGATGAACCTGAACAAAACATCACACAGAAGTCGACTTACTGCTGAACACCTCCACTCAATTCTGAGGATTTCTTCAGCTCAGAGCCTTACCCCGAACATTGATGAACTTGTGGAAAAGATGGGACACCACCAAGTATCACCCTCAACCTCAAACAAGTGAACATTACTGTGCAATCACATATTTAGAGTTTTTACTCAGTTCAAGTTTAAAAGTTAAAATTTAATATTTGTTTTCACTGCATGTTACTTCTCCTTAAACAAAGTGTTGTTTTTGATTAATAGATTTTTGCACTTTATTTTTTTGTATTTCAATCCAATTATATTTTAAAAATATTTCAGTTGAGTGGATGATAGAAAATTGCTATTATTGTTTTTTCTTTGAAGTAAATTTAGCCCACTTTTGCTAAAATAGAAAATATAGTCTACTGATGGTGCCTTGAATACCGGTTTCTTTCATTTAATGTTCATGTTATGGGGATATTTATATAAAGGAAATTTGTCTTTTGTGTCTGTTGAAAATTAAAGATTACTGACAGAGCCATAAGAAAATATTGCTTTATTTATCTGATCATATTGTAATATATTTGTTAGGTTTTCAGTAGGTTCAATTAGGTTCACTAGACTATATGCGTCATTTAAAAATTTTTCAATGAACATTCGAACAGTCCGGCCCTCGTCTTGTAGCTGATTTTTTTATTTGGCCCTCCGTCCATTTGACTTTGACACCCCTGGTCTAGAGAGATCAGACAGGGATAGTGGGACAGTAGGTTACAGTCTATAGAGATCAGACAGACAGACAGGGAGATTGGGTTAGTAGGTTCGTCTAGAGAGATCAGACAGGGATAGTGGGACATTAGGTTAAAGTCTATAGAGATCAGTCAGACAGACGGGGTTAGTAGGTTCGTCTAGAGAGATCAGACAGGGATAGTGGGACAGTAGGTTAAAGTCTATAGAGATCAGCCAGACAGATGGGGTTAGTAGGTTCGTCTAGAGAGATCAGACAGGGGTGGTGGGACAGTAGGTTAAAGTCTATAGAGATCAGTCAGACAGACGGGGTTAGTAGGTTCGTCTAGAGAGATCAGACGGGGATAGTGGGACAGTAGGTTAAAGTCTATAGAGATCAGTCAGACAGACAGGGAGATTGGGTTAGTAGGTTCGTCTAGAGAGATCAGACAGGGATAGTGGGACAGTAGGTTAAAGTCTATAGAGATCAGTCAGACAGACGGGGTTAGTAGGTTTGTCTAGAGAGATCAGACAGGGATAGTGGGACAGTAGGTTAAAGTCTATAGAGATCAGTCAGACAGACGGGGATATTGCCATGTCTGTTCAACTCCCAGTACATATGATTCTAGATATGTACAGTGCTGCTTGAAAGAATGTGAACCCTACAGGCTGGTTATTTATTTTGCTATAAAATATTAAAATAAACATATTAACCCCATTTCGTAATACAGACATTCCAGGTAAATGACAGAAACAAAAAATATATATATTTTCATTGTTCATCTAACAAAAGTGGTTTATTTAACAGAAACTCAGATTTGATGTGTGCTCAAATATGTGAGCCACTTCAGTCATTAGTTATTAGCAGCGATAACTTGGAGTAACTGTCTCCTATAGCCAGTGATCAGTCTCTGATGTCTGTTTTTGAGGGATTTTTGCCCACTCCTTCTTACAGAACTCAGCCAATTGAGTGAGGTTTGAGGGGTGTCTGGCATGACCTGCCCGCTTCAGGTCCTGCCACAGCATCTCGATTGGATTTAGGTCAGGATTGGCCAATCCAAAACACAAATCTTCTTTCTCCTGAGCTATTATTTGGTAGATTTGCTTTAAGTCTTTGTCTTGTTGGAAGACCCACTTTCGGCCCAGCTTTAGCTCCTTGACTGATGGCATGACGTTCTGTTCAAGAATCCCCTTGTCTGTTCAAGAATTCATGGTTCCCTTAGTGATGTGGAGTCGTCCCAGTTCAGAGAAGTAAAAGCAGCCCCAGATCTTGACATTTCCATTACCATGCTTGACTTTGGGATAAGGTTATTTTGGGGGTAGACCGTGTTGTGTTTTCGTTTTCAGTTTTGGACTCATCGGTCCAGAGAATAGACATCCAGAAACCTTCAGGTTTCTCCAGGTGGTCTCTGGCAAAGTTAAGACAGGCAGTTTGGTTCTTTTTTGACCGCAGAGGCTTCTTCCTAGCAACCCTCCCGTGAATGGCATTTGGATTCAGTGTTCTTCTTATTGTTGAAGCAGGCACATTTACCTGAGATGCAGCAAGGGAGGTCTGCAAATCTCTAGATGTTATATTTGGGTTGGTTTTTACCAGATTTATTATTGTTCTTGTGGCTCTTGGGGGTATTTTGGAAGGATGTCCACTTCAAGGCCGAGTTGCTGTGATGTTAAATGCTCTCCATTTGTAAACAGTGGACTGATGGAGCTCACATCTTTTTGAGATGATTTTATAACCTTCCCCCGACTGATGTCCTCTCAATACCCACGTCCTGATGTCCTCTGAGATCTCCTTTCCTCGCAGCATGGCGTGCTTTGCCTTCACCTGGTTGGGTAACACCAAACTGACCAGGTTTCTTATCTCTATTTGTCAGAGTCCCGCCCAAACTCTTTCCTAACGATCTCTCCTTTGATTGGGTCATTTGGTACCAAGTTATTTTACCCACCTGATTCTACATACCTACTTTATTTAACCAATGCAACTTGTGGTTCTCTTATTTTACCCACCTGATTCTACATACCTACTTGATTTAACCAATGCAACTTGTGGTTCTCTTATTTTACCCACCTGATTCTACATACCTACTTGATTTAACCAATGCAACTTGTGGTTCTCTTATTTTACCCACCTGATTCTACATACCTACTTGATTTAACCAATGCAACTTGTGGTTCTCTTATTTTACCCACCTGATTCTACATACCTACTTGATTTAACCAATGCAACTTGTGGTTCTCTTATTTTACCCACCTGATTCTACATACCTACTTGATTTAACCAATGCAACTTGTGGTTCTCTTATTTTTGCACCTGCACTAATTCCTTTTTAATTCTGTTTTTCTACTACAAGAATAATTTCCTCTACACCAACATATGGTATTGGTAAATATAAACCTGTTATGTCAGATCAAAAAGACTGGTTCTGATTAAATGAAGATTTGATGGTAAAAACTAAACACATCTGTAATAGAACAAGGGGCTCACTAACTTTCAAGCAGACCTGTAACACCTACTGATGAGTTGATAGACAAGTCTTCCCTTTGAAGTTGTACAGGCTCTTGTTGCTGCTACAGCACCAGTAAAGAGGCTCTTGTTGCTGCTACAGCACCAGTAAAGAGGCTCTTGTTGCTGCTACAGCACCAGTAAAGAGGCTCTTGTTGCTGCTACAGCACCAGTAAAGAGGCTCTTGTTGCTGCTACAACACCAGTCAATAGGTTCTTGTTGCTGCTACAGCACCAGTAAAGAGGCTCTTGTTGCTGCTACAGCACCAGTAAAGAGGCTCTTGTTGCTGCTACAGCACCAGTCAATAGGCTCTTGTTGCTGCTACAGCACCAGTAAATAGGCTCTTGTTGCTGCTACAGCACCAGTAAATAGGCTCTTGTTGCTGCTACAACACCAGTAAAGAGGCTCTTGTTGCTGCTACAGCACCAGTAAATAGGCTCTTGTTGCTGCTACAGCACCAGTCAAGAGGTTCTATTTGCTGCTACAGCACCAGTAAAGAGGCTCTTGTTGCTGTTACAACACCAGTCAAGAGGTTCTTGTTGCTGCTACAGCACCAGTCAAGAGGTTCTATTTGCTGCTACAGCACCAGTCAAGAGGCTCTAGTTGCTGCTACAGCACCAGTCAAGAGGCTCTAGTTGCTGCTACAGCACCAGTCAAAAGGCTCTTGTTACTGCTATGTAACATTTTGTCGTAGTTATAACAGTGTTCACTCCTCTACAGGCGGCCATCTTGCAGCAGACAGCAGAGTACATCTTCGCTTTGGAGCAGGAGAAGACACGGCTACTGCAACAGAACAGCCAGCTCAAACGCTTCATTCAGGTGAGACACCGTCATCATTTGGTGTCACTACTACAACCCCCCCCCCCCCCCCCCCCCCCCATTAAGTTTAGATACGCAGTTGTTCCTTCCAGCATGTGGCTCTCTAGACACACTACTGTGCTCAGAATCATTACTTTGTTTTTTAACAATAGTAATCTGGCCTCAGTAGATGAAATGTTCTACTATTCTCAGCTCTTAAAATTCAGTTTACTTTCCTGTGTCCATTCCTTAGTTCATAGACTGTTCATCAAACACAATGGAAGGACTCACCCGTCGTAGTCCAAATCAACCCTATCTTAGTCCTCCATGACTTACTCTCCCTCCCTCCCTCCGCTCCCTCTCTTGCTCCAACAGGAGTTCAGCGGCTCCTCCCCAAAGAGGAGGCGCGGGGCGGAGGAGAAGGATGAAGGGATCGGTTCCCCAGACATTTTGGAGGAGGAGAAGACGGATGACCTGCGGCGGGAGATGGTGGAGCTGAGACAGCAGCTGGACAAGGAGCGCTCTGTCCGCATGATGCTGGAGGAGCATTTGAGACAGGAGGAGGTAGGAACAGAGACACACCAGGAACCTCCGTATTCAGGGTTTTCACAGCGTGCTTGTTTGAAGTGATTGAAGTACTTGAATTTGGAGCTCAGAAAATCAAGTACTGGAAAACCTTGAGTTGAAAATCAGTCATTTCCTCAATTTGGTCATTAAAAAGTCCCTGAAAATAGGCTATTTATAAACTCTCCTGCTCCAATATAATTATCCAATGATTTTTATTTCTGATCCGTTTTTGTGAGAGTTTCCCAGCGTTTCAATTGACGGGTGTTGGGCCAGTTTGTTGAGGTCAACAGCATATTGACTTCAACTTGGCGTTCCATGACAAAGGAAACAGTTTTTTGTTGTTGCTTTCTCGTTTGAAAAACATGACACAAAACTAGAGGTCGACCGACTATGATTTTTCAACACCGATACCGATATTGGAGGACCAAAAAAGCCGATACTGATTAATCAGCCGATTTGTATATATACACTGCTCAAAAAAATAAAGGGAACACTAAAATAACACATCCTAGATCTGAATGAAATGAAATATTCTTATTAAATACTTTTTTCTTTACATAGTTGAATGTGCTGACAACAAAATCACACAAAAATTATCAATGGATATCAAATTTATCAACCCATGGAGGTCTGGATTTGGAGTCACACTCAAAATTAAAGTGGAAAACCACACTACAGGCTGATCCAACGTTGATGTAATGTCCTTAAAACAAGTCAAAATGAGGCTCAGTAGTGTGTGTGGCCTCCACGTGCCTGTATGACCTCCCTACAACGCCTGGGCTTGCTCCTGATGAGGTAGCGGATGGTCTCCTGAGGGATCTCCTCCCAGACCTGGACTAAAGCATCCGCCAACTCCTGGACAGTCTGTTGTGCAACGTGGCATTGGTGGATGGAGCGAGACATGATGTCCCAGATGTGCTCAATTGGATTCAGGTCTGGGGAACGGGCGGGCCAGTCCATAGCACCAATGCCTTCCTCTTGCAGGAACTGCTGACACACTCCAGCCACATGAGGTCTAGCATTGTCTTGCATTAGGAGGAACCCATGGCCAACCGCACCAGCATACGGTAGCTAATGGCAGTCAGGCTACCTCTGGCGAGCACATGGAGCACAAAGAAATGCCACCCCACACCATGACTGACCAAACCGGTCATGCTGGAGGATGTTGCAGGCAGCAGAACGTTCTCCACGGCTTCTCCAGACTGTCACGTCTGTCACATGTGCTCAGCGTGAACCTGCTTTCATCTGTGAAGAGCACAGGGCGCCAGTGGCGAATTTGCCAATCTTGGTGTTCTCTGGCATCCCTAAGTCTAAATATTGCTGTTACAATTCTGGCAAGTTAATTATGGTCTTTGTTAGGAATAAATGGACTTCACAAGAGAAGTGACACAATCTCCCTAGTTAAAATGAAATTCATGTTAATTTGGCATCCCTAAGTCTAAATATTGCTGTTACATTGTACAATCTTCAATGTTATGTCATAAGTATTTACAATTCTGGCAAGTTAATTATGGTCTTTGCTAGGAATAAATGGACTTCACACAGTTCTCAACGAGCCAGGCGGCCCAAACTGCTGCATAAACCCGGACTCTGCTTGCACGGAACGCAAGAGAAGTGACACAATTTCCCTAGTTAAAATGAAATTCATGTTAGCAGGCATTATTAACCAAATATGCAGGTTTAAAAATATATACTTGTGTATTGATTTTAAGGAAGGCATTTATATTTATGGTTAGGTACACATTGGGGCAACGACAGTGCTTTTTTCGCGAATGCGCTTGTTAAATCATCACCCATTTGGTGAAGTAGGCTGTGATTCGATGATAAATTAACAGGCACCGCATCGATTAGATGCAACGCAGGACAAGCTAGATAAACTAGTAATATCATCAACCATGTGTAGTTAGCTAGTGACTATGTTAATATTGATTGTATTTGATAAGATAAGTTTAATGCTAGCGAGCAACTTACCTTGGCTTCTTGCTGCAGTCACGTAACAGGTAGTCAGCCTGCCACGCAGTGTCCTCGTTGAGTGCAATGTAATCGGCCATAATCGGTGTCCAAAATGGCGAGGGTGAGATTAATGCTACTGGTAGCCTACATAGCGAGGGTGAGATTAATGCTACTGGTGGCCTAAATGGAAGGGTGAGATTAATGTTATTGTTAGCCTACATAGCGAGGGTGAGATTAATGCTACTGGTAGCCTACATAGCGAGGGTGAGATTATTGCTACTGGTGGCCTAAATGGAAGGGTGAGATTAATGCTACTGGTAGCCTACATGGACAGGGTGAGATTCATGCTCCTGGTAGCCTACACGGACAGGCTTTATCAGTGTGCTTGCATCGCCAACATCTCTCCGGTAGGCTGTCAAATTCAGTCTATTTGAATGCCAATGCATAGTACCATTGGGAAGGCCTATAAAATGCACCTCATGTTTTAGCATGATAGTACACAGCCTCATGTCCCAAGGATCTGTACACAATTCCTGGAAGCTGAAACTGTGCCAGTTCTTCTATGGCCTGCATACTCACTGCATACTCACCGGATGTGTCACCCATTGAGCATGTGTGGGATGCTCTGGGTGGACGTGTACGACAGCATGTTCCAATTCCCGCCAATATCCAGCAACTTCGCACAGCCATTGTAGAGGAGTGGGGCAACATTCCATAGGCCACAATCAACAGCCTGATCAACTCTATGTGAAGAAGAAGTGTCACGCTGCATGAGGCAAATGGTGGTCCCACCAGATACTGACTGGTTTTCTGATCCACGCCCCTTCTTTTTCCCCCAACAGATTTATATCTGTATTCCCAATCATGTGAAATCCATAAGTTAGGGCCTAATTAATTTATCTCAGTTGACTGATTTCCTTATACTCAATAAAGTCTTTGTAATTGTTGCATGTTGCGTTTATATTTATGTTCAGTATATAAAGACCAATCCAAGGCTTTAATGACCATACTCATTAGCAATGTTGCGCAGAGATAATAGATATGACGGTGCATATTCAGTAATGGCCGTGTTATTGTCTCCAGTCTGAGTCCTACCTCTGTTAACCACTCAGGTCTGCTGTGTTGTGGTTGGTGGTACTCAGCCTGAACATGTGTTAGGAACTCACTCCGAGCAGCAGGAGAGAGCCAGCACCCCAGCCCACAGCCCACAGGTGAGAGAAAGAGACTGAGAGACATACAATCACACTCGCATATCAACACACACACACTACTGATGTGACATACATTATTGTCTCCAGAGGCGTCAGGAAGACTCTAAATCGCCACAGTGGAAACGCATCAACACAGCACCCGTCTGAGAGTAACATATAGCTGAGCTCAAGGTTTACCGCGGTCAACAGCTCTGACACATTTACAGCCGACTCTCCATTACTGGCGCACAGATCACTACGTTTCAGTCACATCCTTGAGAGCCCGGGAATCATTCTAGTCCCATATTTTTGTTGTTATTGCTTTTTCCTGATTCTGTTTTGCTTTCAAAATCACACATTTTTTAATAGAAAAACTACACAACTGGATGTTGTAAGTCCACAATAATACTTAGACCACACCAGGAGACAACTTTTGAGGTGTGGAAAAAGAAAGGTTGATTTTGGGGTGTAGTTACCCTTTAATTGAGCTGCACACCAGCTAGAGACTGTTGTTTGGGTAGCAATGTCTCTGTAGCGCTCATTTGATGGCAGAGTTTACAAAACAGACGTCCCCTCGATTGATGCAAATAATCATGATACAAGCCACTTTTTATGGTTCCCAAGGTTTTTGGGAACCATTTCTATCTACCAGAAGATGGTTGTCATGACATTAGCATCACCACTAGCGGCTACACGAAGTGGTAGACAAACATGCGCACACAGACGGGCGTTCCTGTGCTGTTGCCTCTTCAGGAAGTGGAAGGAAAATACGAATCACTGATGCATTTTGTTCATTTTATATGGCTCTAGAAATCCCATCTCTGCGGTGACGGTCTCTCCCTCCCTCACGGTGGCATCTCAGGTTGAATAGGGAACAGCACGATGACGGTGTCACTAGGGCTCAGGCTGGAGAGGAACATAGTAAGGTGTATGGTAGTTGTATTGTTGTTCACCAGAGGGCAGCAGAAGCCCCTAGGAAAGGGGTGCTGGGAAGATGAGTCTGCTGGTGTATTTTCATGTTATTAAATAATAAAGCTGGGATATAATCTGTTGTTAGTCATCATGTGGCGCTTTAGGATGACTGAACCAAATGTCTTGCTCTTTCTAAAAATTAACTTTCACTGAGTGCGAGTGTCAACCAGTGTGTTTTCGGGGATCGGTTTGGGCAAGGAGAGGTGCAGAATCACTCATCTTGATCCCATGAATACAGTGCATTCAGAAAGTATTCAGACCCCTTAACCTTTTCCACATTTTGTTAAGTTACAGCCTTATTCTAAAATGGATAAAATGTATTATTTTACTCATCAATCTACACACAATATCCAATAAGGACATAACGAAACAGATTTTTAGACATTTTAGCAAATGTATTCAAAATAAACAACTGAAATATTATATTTACATAACTATTCAGACCCTTTACTCTGTGATTTTTCTTTGTCATAATGGGGTATTATGTGTAGATTGGTGAGGGGGGGGGTGAACAATGTAATCACTTTTAGAACACGGCTTTAACATAACAGAAATGTGGGAAAAGTCAAGGGCTCTGAATACACTGTAGTTATTTGGGATGCAAGGTGATTTGTAATTCTGTGTAGTCTGACTCTACTCTAGTCAATTTCTAACATGCACAATGTATATCTGTGTGACCTCTTCATCCTCCTGTCCCTCCAGGTGCTGGCCCCCAGGTCGTCCCCCGCCCCCACCCACCACCCCACGGTCATCGTCCCAGCCCCCGCACCAGCCCCGCCTCCCCATCACGTCACCGTGGTAACCATGGGCCCGGCCTCTGTCATCAACACAGCCTCCACGTCTCGCCAGAACCTGGACACCATTGTGCAGGTGAGCCAAAGAAGAACACTAGTGGAGAAATTGTAGTTGTATCAAACCCAGGGAGAAAAAACTGCGCTCTGAATTTATGCAACTGTTATCTTTGGTATGTTGCAGATAGATTTTTCTTCTGTCAGTTTGTAAAACACTTGGTAGTTCTATGGAAAGTGTCCATAAAAAGTGGCAATTGTCAGTGCATTTCCACATGTGAACACCAGATGGTGGTGTAGTCACTGCGTCTGCCACTGCTGTTTTTCATTCACTCTCTGCTTCCCTCCATATCTGTCTCTCTCCCTCCATCTCCAGGCCATCCAGCACATTGAGAGCATCCAGGAGAGGGTGGGGGAGGAGGAACAGCGCCGGGCGGTGATCGTCACCCAGGGACGCGCCCTCACAGACACAGCGGGGTCCGACACGGCGTCCGACAGCGAGTGGCCAGAGGCCTGCTCACTGCCCTGAGGCCTCCCATCACACACAAGGGCCACGAGAGGGGGCCCTGTAAAACACCCACAATACTCTGATTATATGGCCATTTATTAGGTTGGATAGACGGATCAGACTCACACACACACTGAACTAGGATAGTCTACTGTAACTGGATAATTACACATACACACTTCTTTCTGTCTCCCTTTTCTGCTTTCTTGCTTTTTCTCAAACCGGACAAAAAACATCAGTAGAAAGGTGATGGGTTGACCTGACCGTTCCACATAGCTCAAGCAGCCAGCAGCCTTCCCATCGGTCACGAAACACCCATTCAACCCACTCCCTCTCTGGGTCTAGCTCCTCCAGAGGGCTGCCTGAGGATGGAAGTGTCACACCCAGGTCCAGCCCGGTCCCTTGGCTCAGTTGTCCAATGGAGACTCTTTCTCACCTTCTCCAAAACCAAATAAGCAACTTCTGCCCAGCGAGCAGGAAAGCGCGCCTGGACAGGACAGGTGTACCCCAACCAGCAGCACAGCCGTCCCAGGTGACCCCACACCCCCCCATACTAGAGATCATTTCTACAAGAAATCTTCTACTTCCTGTATCTCTTCACCATATTTCTGCCCAGGGGAATCTCCCCTGAGCGATGAGACACTGTGAGCATTCAAAGACTCATTCTAAATCAGTTCCAACACACCTTTTGGCTCCTTAGTAAGAGAAAATGTTGTCGTTTTTCTGTTGTACTTTACAAAGAATTTGTAAGAGTTTGCGTTACAGGTTTTCTTTTTGATCTTGTGTTGTGCTCGGGGGCTCTGGTCGATAAATCACAGGGATTGAACTGAAACGTGACCATATTGACGAGGCTAGAGGTCTGTTCATTTCAGTGGTGCTGTTAGGAGACAAAGCTAAAGCTAAGCTTACTATGGAAAGAGGAGGAGTGCACTTCCGGTTCCCTCTTTCTCTTTCTGTGCCATCACACGTTTTACTGGGTTGGGTTCCCAGTAGACATTTTTATAGGTGACACTCTCCCCTAATTAGTAGTACAGATGAAAACCTGTAACAGCGATTCACCCTTTCGTGTGCTGCTTCTGACATTTTGGCATCTAGCTTGTTGAATAAGCTAATCGATGAGAATGTCTTGAGTTTTAAAAGCCTTTGTGTGTTTTTGCTGTTGTACACATAGGGTAGGCTGGTGTATCCAGCTCCACGCTGTAATTAGGTGGGTTGTGTCCGGGGTTAGGAAAGCCCTGTATTTGGGACAGGCCTCTGTTTGATATTGTAGGAGAACACTCACACCCCCCTGTGTAATTAATGGTCCCAGATCTGATAAAGCTCCTCCCATAATTTGTCCTTGAGTATTGAAAACGTCTCTGATGTTTGTGAGTTTAGATCCTTAACTGCCAATGATATTGGTTGACTGCGCATTTCACTCTGTTTCCACTAATAGGAACACGCGTCCTGGGGGGGGGCAGGTATCTCTGGTATCACCATACTACTCGGCATCGTGATACTTGGCGTGGTATCACGTCATTAGTAAAATGTTGATATTGTGACAACCCCACTCTGAAAATAGACACATTTTCTTGCGGTTTCCACAGATTTCTAGCGTGTCACAGTGCAAAACAAAATGTTTTGGCTCCTTTGTGCCCCGACCAGTTAGCATCCCTGGCTATTGTCCGTTTTTATTATTGTGCTTTTCAGTGTGTTTCATTCTCTCTGTAAAGTCTGTCTATGATGGTTTTGTTGTGCCCCAGATATGACAGTGGTTTTACAGGGATCACAGACACTTTTTCAAAAGCCTGAGTTTTCCCTGGCTGACCTGATTGAAACCTTGTTGTTTTGGGGGTTCTCCTATCCCGTGGAGTGAGGGGGGAATGCAGACACACATGTACAGTCATGGTGAGTTCGAGAGACCCAGATTCTGTGCAGATTGTCAGATCCTTACAATACTTACAGAAATTGTTGAGAATAAGCCCATCTGGATTGCACCCAGGATAACACGCTGCCTGGGGTGTGCGGAGAGCGAGAGAGAGGGGGGCAGCGGTTTGCCATAACACAGCTTCTAATGTGCAGGGTAGGCACTGTGAGGCCAGCCTTAACTCAACCCTGGAGTCAGAGCGAGAAAGAGGTAGAGGCTGGCCACACCTATATAGAGAACGCCTGAACACTGTTCAATAGGATTGATACTGTAAACCTTTATGTCCAGAACCTCCCAATATAAATACACACTTGGTGGCTTATGCTTTGTTTTAGTGTGCTGCGGTTTCCAAAAGGAGATGTGGATGCATTGTTTTTAGACATTCCAGAAGATTCCACCAGTACCTTTAGCATCTCTAACTGGCACTTTTCAAGAGCAAAAAGCAACGGTTTTGTCCGAGGTTATTTTTGGCCACAATACGGCCAATCGCAGAGGAATCGTTTTTAATGTAAGATGATTTGATGGTAAATTGTATTGATTTGTTGATTGTCCCTTATGTCTTCCCTTTGAGTGTAGAGGGAGTCCTTTTACTGCTGGTCAGATGAGACGCATCTCCCTCCTATCCTTCCTTCTTGGTATTTACAGTAGATTCACACTGGCCACGTTCAAGGCCACTTCATTGCAGTCGCATGCCAGAACCTCACAAAGCCTGGATAGGTGTTTTTGTATCAGCTTACCACAAAATGACACCGCCAACTGATGCCGGACTGGAAAGTCAGTGAGGTGGCACGCAGCCATAGGTTGCTGCATGCACTGTGACTGTAATTTAGTCAACCTGGAACGCAACCACTGTGTTCACCCAGGAAAAAAACCAACTTAGCCATGTTGAGTTCCATTATTTGGAAATGGTCAGTGATTCTTGAGGTGTGCCCTCTATAAACCTTATAATCTGGATCGGTAGGGGCGGTCCTCTGATCCAGTCCTATTGATTGCTGAAGAAAATGTTGTTGTTTTTGTTTGGTTACGCTTTATGCTATGTCCGTAGTAGCCCTTTTCAGTACCTGTGTTCAAACATGTTCTCTGCTGATGCCAAGCACTGTCCCATAGATGTTTTGTGTATCTTCTATACGATATCTCTGTTAGATACATAACAGATTGCCTGTGAGGTGGGCAGGGGTCAGGGAGGAGGTCAGTGAATGGGGGGGGGTTACGGTTCTAAAGCACTTACTGTACTATATATGGGAGAGGGTTCCTCTTATTTTCTGAAAGGGGGCCTCTCCTCAGCTGAAGCTCTTGATATGTTGTGAGACTAAAACCACACCGCTGTGTATTTCCCCTTTTCCCTGTGTCTGACCCGGTCATATACCCTGGGTGTATTCATTAGGCACCAAACGGAAGAAAATGGACTGAAACAGGGAGATACTACCTGACCTTGCCCAATAAGAAACAGTTGTTTTAATTTTCCATTGCTACGGTGTGCCCTAGTGAATACAACCCCTGTCCCATGTCTGTCTGTCCCTCATCTCTTTGTCTGTCTGTAGTCAACACAAGACTCTCATCCTGTCTTCCCTCTCCGTCACTCACGCCCTCCTCTCCTCCCCAGCTCCTCTTTATCTGTTGTCTTATGTTTTGTTGGACAGTCAGTCCACACGGTCGTTGAGAAGCTATTATATTTAGAGTTTTTTTTTAAGAAGAAACTTGTGGGTGGATAAAGAAGAGGCTTGTGCCTTTTGTAAAGACAGAATAATAAAGTTTGTACTTCATTTTTTACAAGTTGGTCTCGTTTCTGTTTATCACTATCACTTTGTGTAGCTAGCACATTAGCATTTAAGAGCAGTTTAACTGTTACATATCTGATTTTAAATGTAATACATTTTTACGGCAGTGCAATTTCTATGACACCGGTGATGTAACAGTGGGGCAAAAAAGTATTTAGTCAGCCACCAATTGTGCAAGTTCTCCCTCTTAAAAAGATGAGAGAGGCCTGTAATTTTCATCATAGGTACACTTTAACTATGACAGACAAAATGAGAAAAAAAATTCCAGAAAATCACATTGTAGGATTTCTAATGAATTTATTTGCAAATTATGGTGGAAAATAAGTATTTGGTTAATAACAAAAGTTTATCTCAATACTTATTATTGAGATTATGTTATATACCCTTTGTTGGCAATGACAGAGGTCAAACGTTTTCTGTAAGTCTTCACAAGGTTTTCACACACTGTTGCTGGTATTTTGGCCCATTCCTCCATGCAGATCTCCTCTAGAGCAGTGATGTTTTGGGGCTGTTGCTGGGCAACACAGACTTTCAACTCCCTCCAAAGATTTTCTATGGGGTTGAGATCTGGAGACTGGCTAGGCCACTCCAGGACCTTGAAATGCTTCTTACGAAGCCACCGCTTCGTTGCCCGGGCGGTGTGTTTGGGATCATTGTCATGCTCAACTCCCTCTTTGGAGGGAGTTGAAAGTCTGTGTTGCCCAGCAACAGCCCCAAAACATCACTGCTCTAGAGGAGATCTGCATGGAGGAATGGGCCAAAATACCAGCAACAGTGTGTGAAAACCTTGTGAAGACTTACAGAAAACGTTTGACCTCTGTCATTGCCAACAAAGGGTATATAACATAATCTCAATAATAAGTATTGAGATAAACTTTTGTTATTAACCAAATACTTATTTTCCACCATAATTTGCAAATAAATTCATTAGAAATCCTACAATGTGATTTTCTGGATTTTTTTTTCTCATTTTGTCTGTCATAGTTGAAGTGTACCTATGATGAAAATTACAGGCCTCTCATCTTTTAAGTGGGAAAACTTGCACAATTGTTGGCTGACTAAATACTTTTTTGCCCCACTGTATAGCGAAGGGTTAAAAAAGGGTTGTGTTCTGTAGTCATGAAACAGGTTTTATTGAACGTGGCCCAGGTTCTCGCTCTCCTTCCTTCCCTCCTGTTGGTTCACTCCAGCTCTCTGGTTTATGTACATGTGTCCCTTTTGTGATTGGTTGTCGTGCCAGAAGCCCCCTGGGCAGACCCACAGTCAGGCTGGTCTGGTGCTAAATAAAGATGGCCCACCGTCACCATCGGCGTCTGTGACAGTTTGCAGCACTAGTGACTCCAGTAGGTGGCATGTCACTGTCCTCTAGTACTTCAGTGTCTATGCAGTGTTCATTTTCAGTCTCTCTCTGTCTCTCATTCCCTCACTCGTTCTTTCTCGGCCTGTCTAGCTCACAGGTTCACACCAGATATGTGATCGCCATTCAAAAATGTCCCATTGGAATTCTGGAATGGTAAGTGTTCTGGTGCCCAGACCCACTCTGAATCATGCCCCCATGATGGTACTGCAGGGATAGTGACACTCGCCATGTTATGACAGGCACTATCCATGCTGTCTGGGTGGAAATTAGCAGCTGTCAAATGGCAGATTTGTTTGTCAAAAGAAAAGATTCTCAATGACTCCATTGTTTGCTCAAGCTATAATTGAAGCTCTAGAAGTTTCTGAATCTAGATGTTTCTGAAACTACAAGTTCTCAAACCAAGGGACACCTTTTGACATCAGTGCTCTGCAGGATTGGAGTCTATTCCATTTCAATTCAAGAAGTACACTGAAATTCCTATTCTCAATGTTATTCAATTAGGAAAATGTGTAATTGGAATTTAGTTCACCTCCTGGAATTGAAAGGGAATTGGATCACAATCCTGGTGCTCTGTTATTCAGAGATAATCTAGGTAGGGCTAGGAGTTTTTCTTATCACTTGACCTGATTGGACCTCAACATGTACCTGGCCTGATTGGGCCCCAACATGTACCTGTTCTGACTGGGCCCCAACATGTACCTGGTCTGACTGGGCCCCAACATGTACCTGGTCTGACTGGGCCCCAACATGTACCTGGTCTGACTGGGCCCCAACATGTACCTGGTCTGACTGGGCCCCAACATGTACCTGGTCTGACTGGGCTTCAACATGTACCTGGTCTGACTGGGTCTCAACATGTACCTGGATTGCTAGGTCACATGTTCAGGGAAACTCCTGGTCATTAGAATACACACAAAATACACACTGGTCTGAATACACACAAAACAATCAGCACATTCTAGACTGGGGTAGTGTCAAGTCAACACAGCAGGAGGTGGAGAATGTTCACAATGACTAAGGTTGTGTTTCTCTGCACAGACGTTGCTGGAGCATGCCAGAACTTACAATGCCTGGATAGGTATTTTATGTTCTAGCAATCTCGTGCGTGACAGCACAGTCTGACGTGGCACACAACCATTGGTTGATGCATGCAACATCTGAGCAGGGGAACACGACATAAATAAACATGATAGTACCAGACTGTGAAGTTGGAGCTAGTCTCTTGTGACAGACTTGACTTCAACTGTTTTATTCCATGGTGAGCAGAGGTCATCCATGAATGATCTCCACCTCCACCATTTTGTTTGCTTCTTTCCATGAATACTTCTGTTCTTCCATCTAGGTGTTCCTTGGTCTTCCACGGTTTATTTTGTCCAGTGGTTTCCTTGTCAGGGACCAGGGTCTGGTGAGGATGGATGTTCCTAGTGGTCGATCCAGCCCCATTATCTGCATTTTATTTGGATACAAAAACAAAAATGTCTTTGTTTATATT
This sequence comes from Oncorhynchus mykiss, assembly GCF_013265735.2. Classification (NCBI taxonomy): domain Eukaryota; kingdom Metazoa; phylum Chordata; class Actinopteri; order Salmoniformes; family Salmonidae; genus Oncorhynchus; species Oncorhynchus mykiss. Next base: position 88,967,761 of record NC_048576.1, on the reverse strand, counting down.
TGGCCAATGTATCCCCAGAATGATCCATGGACGTGTTTGGTCTTGAAACAAACAAATAACATGAATTGATTGATTAGGTGCCGAGATTATGTTGCGGAGCACATGCACATGGTCGCGGAGGCACAGAATGTACAGACCATGTGTAAACGAGACAGATCTGAGTCTGGAGAACATGAACATCACACACACCGAGAGGTGAGAACAAAAGTCACCCATAAGAAGGACAGTATCCTGGCATAGAGATGGCCTGAAGGGACATGGGGAAATTGCGCGTTTGTTGAGGTAGTTAAGTAGCTAGGTTCAGTCAATTAACCATGCTTAGCTCCTCTCCAGTCACGGCCATCCATGCAACCAGAGCCAGTCTTCTCTTTGGGGTCGGAGGTCATCCTCTCTGGATACTATATTTATGGAGGAACTGCAGGGAGGAACCCGAGTGTGCCTCGGAGAACAACCGGCACTATAGTGCACTGCAGGGCCAGGACAGGAACGTATCCTGCCTACATGAATGGCTAGACCCCTGTCTCTTCCTAACTCTACCCCCAGCCACAGACTCACAATGTTGTTCACCTGCTGCGGCTCGACACCAGTGAAGTAAGTAACTAACCACCTGTGGAGATCTACTTTACACCACACATGGTACGTTCCATCTGATGGGTGCTGTGTGTCTTTGTTTTAGGGGGAGAAACAACCTCTTCATTGTTGTGTAAATTATGGCATTAATGTAGTGTGGGATAGCCAGGGACTTTAATGCAGGGAAACTTTAATCCATTTAAACTAAATTTCTATCAGCATGTTAAATGTGCAACCAGAGGGAAAAAAAACTCTGGACCACTTTTACTCAACACAAAGAGACACATACAAAGCTCTCACTCGCCCTCCATTTGGCAAATCTGACCATAATTCTATCCTCCCGATTCCTGCTTACAAACAAAAATTAATGCAGGAAGCACCAGTGACTCGGTCTATAAAAAGTGGTCAGATGAAGCAGATGCTAAACTACAGGACTGTTTTGTTAGCACAGACTGGAACATGTTCCGGGATTCCTCCGATGGCATTGATGAGTACACCACATCAGTCACTGGCTTTATCAATAAGTGCATCGAGGATGTCACCCCCACAGTGACTACGTACATACCCCAAACATAAGCCATGGATTACAGGCAACATCCCCACTGAGCTGAAGGCTAGAGCTGCCGCTTTCATGGAGCCGGACTCGACCCGGAAGCTTATAAGAAATTCCGCTATGCCCTCCGACGAACCATCAATACAGGACTAAGATCGAATCATATTACACAGGCTGACGCTCGTCGGATGTCGGAGACCATGTGTGGGGTTGCTTCTCAGCCAAGGGAGAGGGCTCACTCACAATTTTACCTAAGAACACAGCGATCAATAAAGAATGGTACCAGCACATCCTCTGAGAGCAACTTCTCCCAACCATCCAGGAACAGTTTGGTGACGAACAATGCCTTTTCCAGCATGATGGACCACCTTGCCATTAGGCAAAAGTGATAACTAAGTGGCTCTGGGAAAACATCGATATTTTGGGTCCATGGCCAGGAAACTCCCCAGAACTTAATCCCATTGAGAACGTGTGGTCAATCCTCAAGAGGCGGGTGGACAAACAAAAACCCACAAATTCTGACAAACTCCAAGCATTGATTATGTAAGAATGGGTTGCCATCAGTGGCTCAGACGTTAATTGACAGCATGCCAGGGCGGATTGCAGAGGTCTTGTAAAAGAAGGGTCAACACTGCAAATATTGACTCTTTGCATCAACTTCATGTAATTGTCAATAAAAGCCTTTGACACTTGTGAAATGCTTGTAATTATACTTCAGTATTGCATAGTAACATCTGACAAAAATATCTAAAGACACTGAAGCAACAAACTTTGTGAAAATTAATATTTGTGTCATTCTTAAAACTTTTGGTCACGACTGTATGTTCACTTCGAGGAGGTCAGAGACCTTGCCATTTGGTGCCAACAACAACCTCTCCCTCAACGTGATCAAGACAAAGGAGGTGATTGTGGACTACAGAAAAAAAATGCCCCCATTCTCATCAACGGGGCTGCAGTGGAGCGGACAGAGAGCTTCAAGATCCTTGGTGTCCACATCACCAACAAACTAACATGGTCCAAGCACACCAAGACAGTCGCAAAGAGGGTACGACAAAGCTACTCCCCCTCAGGAGACTGAAAAGATTTGGCATGGGTCCTCAGAACCTCAAAAGGTTCTACAGCTGCACCATCGAGAGCATTGGTTGCATCAATGCCTGGTATGGCAACTGCTCGGCCTTTGACCGCAAGGCACTACAGAGGGTAGTGTGAACGGCCAGTACATCACTGGGGCCAAGTTTCCTGCCATCCAGGACCTCTATACCAGGCGGTGTCAGAGGACGTCCCGAAAAATTGTCAAAGGCTCCAGCCACCCTAGTCATAGACTGTTCTCTCTGCTACTGCACGGCAAGTGGTACCGGAGCGCCAAGTCTAGGTCCAAGAGGCTTCTAAACAGCTCCTACCCCCAAGCCATAAGACTCCTGAACACCTAATCAAATAGCTACCCAGACTATTTGCATTACCCCCCCCCCTTTTACACCGCTGCTACCCTCTGTTGTTATCATCTATGCATAGTCACTTTATAACTATACCTACATTACCTCAACTAACCGGTTCCCGCGCACATTGACTTTGTTCCGGTACCCCCCTGTATATAGTCTCGCTATTGTTATATTACTTGTTACTTTTATTTCTTATTCCTATCTGTATTTTTTTTTAACTGCATTGTTGGTTAGTGGCTTGTAAGTAAGACTTTCACTGTAAGGTTGTATTTGGCACGTGACAAATAACATTTGATATGTTAGTTGTCTACTACCTCTGCCCAATGCCTGGTGGTGTTCAGAATAGAGCACTCACACTCTGTAAGTCTCCGCTCTATTTAACAGGGAGGGTGAATGTGTACCCTATGTCCTCAAGAAAGAGATGTTCCTGTGTAAGACACGTTCATGCATTTCCTCCCGTGATACAACAAGTCCATCTAACCAGCACCAAACTGCCATGGTCAAACTAAAGCCCACCATCTCCTCCAGTTTCAGAAGGCGTTGTACTGTACAGTACAGAGCAAAAATTAAATCCATTTTTGGGCTTTAATCAATTTTGAAGTACCATTTTTAACCCTCCATATTTGAGGATTAATTTGTGGTTAGACGTTAACTCCGACTGAGTTGTTGTGAGATTATTTTCACCACAGTGTCTGGTTCACTGTGATAAAATACTAAGCCCCCATCACGCTGTTTTGGAGAGCCAGGGTGACTGTGGTCTTGCTGTGGCAGCCAACACACACACACACACACACACACAGCCATAAACAAAGACCCATACACAAACACACACACGCACACACAGTCAAGCTCTGTCACATTTATGATTGATAACCCCCAAACATGGCATCCAAATGGACATAATTCTTTATTTTTAACAGACCTAGAGTGAGTTCGACAGCTCATTTCAACGCCACAATCAACCTCGTTAAATGAAAATGATTTATTGTGAATAGTTTGTGTAGTAAAAGTGATACAACTGTCACAGATACAGTACTTGCTAATTGCATTCTGTTGTTGACAAGGCGTTGCTGCTTGTTCTGTTTTCATGTTGATCAGATAATGGGTGTAATTTGTGAATACGGTTTATCGTAATTATTATTTTAATTATCCCTAAATCCTAAAAGATCATCATTTGCTCAGTGGGTGTAGATTGTAAATGAGTTGATTTTGCCACTCATTCAACCATATGAATGTATCAGCACTCCCAGTTTGTACAGAATCTAATATTACATGCTATTTTAATCCATATACCATTGTATAATATAATTGAGGAATGATTTGACAAGGAAATGCTAAACCTCTGTCCTTAATGTGTTGACCTCAGTGCCCAAACTGCCTGTCTATCTAAACGAAAGACAGTCAGCTGCCGCTACGCTCAAGGCCCCGTGTGGCAGCTCTGACGCCCGTGATGCCTGCCACACACACACCCTCCACCCAACGGCCCTCTCTCTTTCTCGCTCTGTCCCGCCCCCTGTGCTACCTCATACCCTTTGACTTTCTTACCTTGGTATATATAGTCAGTGAGGCTATCAGAGTTCTCCTGGCAGCCATCATGAAGGGTATAGTCTCAATCTGCTGCTTCTTCAGCCTGCTTGTCCTGGCCTTAGCAGGTAAGGGGCCTCACACCTCATCTACCGTTTTATATGTTTATGTGGATGTCGATATAAATAGATGTTGTATGGGTGTGTGTTTATAGGCTTATTAGTGCTTTTGGTCGTTGGAAGACTACAGTGCTGGACTGTACATGTCCTGGGGTACAGCTCATGTATCAAATGTATGAGATGTGGCATGGTTGGGTTGGATGTCTTGGCTGTCTGCATGCTTTCATTGTCCAGTCAATTTACTGGCTTGTAGACACACACACTGGATCCATTTTTACTGATCCAACATACTTTATTTTTATTCAAACTGGGAAAGTCTGAGATCTCTATACCGATACTTCCAGACATTCTTTTCAGTGGACTAAACTGTCTTACTCTTCGGGCTTTTAGCAGATAGATTGTTCTGTCAGTCAGTGGTGTGGGTTTATAGGGACAGAGAAGGTACTGTAGAAATGTAGATTTTGTATTTTTTAGTGTTGTAGTTTAAGTCAGGACGTGCAGGGGTCCTACAAACAGTGGCGGTCACCTGGACGCAGGCATGAGCATAGACACCCGTGTCCCTCTCTCTCTACTACCCTGCAGCACTATTTAAAAGGGTTGCAAATTAAATGTGGTAGAATGCTGGGTTCAATCAGGACAGAATATTTTAAGGTCTCATCTTTTTAGAAAAACACATTTTAAAATGGTGCCAACTTGGCACATCTTGTCGTCTCTCGTTATTTTTACTGTGTGTGCATATACTTCTTTATTAAGCCTCATCGAGATCTTTATTGGTCACACACACACACACACACACACACACACACACACACACACAGTCGGTGTGACTTTAATAAACCAGAGGCTTTTGGCGTGGTGACGGTGTGTCAGCTGTCCTAAAGCATGGCACCAGCTGATGGAACGTCTCAGACTGTACTAGAGAGAAGAGCTTGTATTCCCTCACTGTATCACTCTCTCGCTTTCTTTGATTATTTTCCCTTTCTTAGAATGTCTCTCCCTCCCCTCTCTGTCCTTGCTGACAAGTAGATGTCGTAGGGACATGTTTGATACTTGTATCTATTGACTGATTAGCTTTACATTTTACTGGATGATTCATATATAATACATACTTGTATTTTCAAGTGATTCCATGTATTGTCCATAGCTTTATCTGCCTTTGTGGTGAAATAAAATGCCCAGATTACATCCAGATCAGCCTCTCTCCAGAAATGTGGTGGAGGGATCTCTCGAAAGTAAAACCGTTTCTTCCTGTTACCCTTGTCTGTCCTTGGGCTCCGCTCAGCACCAGGGCAACATGCTTTCCTATCCCAATCCCAGCCTGCTGTCAGATGTCTAGGATTGGAAGGCAGGCGTCCCGTAACCGGACACCGTCCACTATAGGTCCCACATCCCTCCCCCCGGCCCCCTTCCACCCCTCCCCAGACCCAGCACTACCCTTTAGCCACATTGCCTTCACAGCTGCTGTCACCCCAATGACAATTTATTCCCAGCAGCTGGCCTTATAGGGACATGCATTATCGAGTCAGGCGGGGCCGGAGGAGGGAGGAGGCCGGAGCAGGAGCACACAGACCCTGCTAGAGGTTCTGACTAGAGGGACTACAGCTACGGCTGAAAGTTACTTTTTCGTAACAGGTTAGGAGAATTTATACAGCAGGTTAGGAGAATTAACGTGGCAGGTTAGGAGACTTAGGTTAAGGTTAGGAAAAGGGTTAGGGTTAGTTAAAATGGTCTCCTAACCTGCTACCGAAAGTAACTTCCGGTTGTAGCTGTACTCCCTCTAGTCACAACCCCTGCTAGCTTAGCTTGGGCCTAGTCTGGTCCAGCAGCGTGGGTGGCTAGCTATGTAGCGTTGAATAGCAAAGCAAGGTGGCTAATGCTAGCAGAGGAGGCTGGTGGGACGAGCTATAGGAGGGGTTCATTGTAATGTCTGGAAAGGGAATGTCTGTGTTTGATACCGTTCCATTTATCCCATTCCAGCTATTACAATGAGCCCGTCCTCCTATAGCTAGGTTTGTTAGTGTGTAACACTGATTCCATGGAGCGCTACTGTAGGGTGATGTTGTTGTTCCTGTGGATGGCTTGTTCATATGAGTGGAGAAGGACTGACAGGAAGTTCCCCTGGGCTAACGAGGTTAGCATTAGCCTACTTTAGGCTCATGTTAGCATCGCCTAGATTACACTGTAAAACTGAACTGTGGGGATGTTGTCCGTATTTAACTAAATGGTTGCCAGTAAATGTTGTTTCCTTGGTATGCATGAGGTCCTTCAAAGCCCATGGAAACGGTAGTGGTAACGACTAAGAGTATTGTACTGTAGCGGAAGTGTTGGAGTGATACACTGGTTAAGAGATTGGAGCGTCCAGATGGAAATTCCACACTGTCATGTTCAGTTAGGCTATTGTATGTCATCAGCAAATTATATTACTGCAATGATTATACATGACATGGCTCCTTTAATTGGATTCATCACTGCTACAAAGGGATACTTGTTATCCTGACAATGTTAATGGCTATTTCTACAGGCCACCTGTTTAACCAGGAGTGGTGCTCAGACACTGTTCTGCTCATTCAGACCAGGGTTGGTCTTCCTGTTGTGCTAACTGGACCATTTTCTCTTCTCTTACTTAAAGCAGAATCCTGATTTTGGATAATTTATGCATTGAAGTCAGTGGGAGATAAGTGTTAACAGTTGATTGCTGTATTGTCCTGTGTTCCTGACTGTTTACACTAGAAGCCATAATACTTGCTGGATCGAATCCCTGAGCTGACAAGGTAAAAATCTGTCGTTCTGCCCCTGAGCAAGTTCCCCTGGCGTGGGTGACGTGGATGTCGATTAAGGCAGCCCCTCGCTCCTCTCTGATTCAGAGGGGTTGAGTTAAATGCTGAAGAAACATTTCAGTTGAAGTCATTCAGTTGTACAACTGACCAGGTCTCCCCCTTTCCTTTCCCTACTAATCAGAGAAGTAACAGGAAACAGAATGCTTTTGGCCCGACCTGAAGTATGAGGAGATATGGGGTGACACGGGCAATCTTTCCCTCTGTGTCCCCCATTGATGGCAAGCAGTAGGCCCGGGGGCCCGGGGCATCCCTCCAGTGCTGGCAGTGGGGACACCCGACCCCCTCCTCCCCCTCTTGGACAAGCCCCTCAGTCCCCTCCGCCTCAAGGTCGGTCACCTGGTGAGTATCTGTGGATCAGTGACAGGACTGCTGGGAGAGTAGAGTCAGATCAACACCCCAGCGTAAAGTGCCCCCCCCCTCCCCCCATCCCGTGTCACTCCACTGTGTCCTCAGACTGATCCTCATGGTCCTCGCCCCCCTTCTGTGGAATTACCACCCGGACATGCCCTCCATCGGCCAGCTCCTAGCATCCAGAACCACGTCACCACGAGTGCTTACACTGTGGCCTGTGACATTGGCCAGCGTAGCCTTTAAGCCATGAAATCCTTTTAAGATTTATCCCTAAAAACATCCCCGGTCCAGGAGTCCTTCGAACGTTCTTTAGCTGTAAAATGGCATGAACTCTGTGTCTCCATTTTTGACACACGTTGACAATTGGTTTGCCCTTCGTCTGGAGTCTATGTATGGGTTTGTACATATGGAGAGAGCTTGTGTACCCTGTGTATTGGAGTTTAAATGTGTTTTAAGGTATGTACATGAGTATGAGTGTGATGATTCCTGACATATGAGTGTGAATGTTTCCTGATCATGTGACCTGACCAGGAAGAACACAGATTAGATTACCTGGTTCTCCAAGATAGCTGTATCACAACTATCATGAGGCTAGACGGGTCCTTATTCTGAATCAAGATGTTGGGGGGTGACAGAGGGCTGTTTGGAATGCACTCAGAGCGGCCAAAACATTCTCATAATCACTCCTGCATCCATTTAGTGAAGTAGGCCAACTGGTCTCCGGCACGGAGGGCTGTCTGAGACTGAACAGGAATGTAAACCTAAGACAGTGAAAACAACCAGTAGTAGTGTGTTCCCAACATGGCAGTTTTACCTGATACTGGCTTGTTGCTTGGCGACCACACTTACAGCTACTGATAGGATATGGGACTTGTCTTCTTCTTTACCAGTATCAGACCACCACTACAACCAACATACCCCAAGGACCATTACATTCTGTTGCAACAATTAGAAGGGGGTTATAGGGTCAGAAAATCCGCTCCATGTTCAGAAAGTTGCTCATAGAAATAGGAAGTAAAGAGCAGGCCTAATTCTCACCTTGAAGAGAGCGCCCACTCTGTGTATTACATTTCTATTTGACAAGAACTCCTGAACGTTGCATCCCTATGTGTAAGACATTTTGGTTCAATGCATTCGGTTCTACAACTGACCAGTTAACCCCTTTCCCTTATTTGGAATGCATCATTGAGTGTCATGTGGTTTGTCAGCGGCCTCTTGAGTAACTGCTTCAGACTTGTTAACACCTCCCTAATCATCCTCACCCTCTAGCCTACATATAGCCTATTATATAGAGCTGTAGAAAATAGATCCTCACCCTCAAGCCTACATATAGCACAGAATAATATAGAGCTGTAGAAAATAGATCCTCACCCTCTAGCCTACATATAGCCCAGCATAATATAGAGATGTAGAAAATAGATCCTCACCCTCAAACCTACATACGCTGAGTGTAAGAAACCTTAGGAATACCTTCCTAATATTGAGTTGCACCCCCTTTTGCCCTCACAACAGCATCATTTCATCTGGGCATGGACTCACACAGGGAACTGTTGAGCGTGGAAAACCCAGCAGTGTTGTAGTTATTGACACACTCAAACTGGTTCGCCTGGCACCTACTGCCATTCCCCAGTCAAAGGCACCAGTGGAGGCTACTGAGGGGAGGACGGCTCATGATAATGGCTGGAATGGGGCAAATGGAATGGCATCAAACACATGGAAACATGTGTTTGACAACATTCCACTTACTCCACTCCAGCCATTACCAAGAGCCCGTCCTCCCCAATTAAGGTGCCACCAACCTCCTGTGAAAGACAATTACATATTTTGTCTTGCCCATTCACCCTCTGAATGACACACATACACAATCCATGTCTCAATTGTCTCAGGCTTAAAAATGATTCTTTAACCTGCCTCCTCCCCTTAAATTTACACTGATTGTAAGCATTTCATTGTTAGTCTACACCTGCTGTTTATGAAGCATGTGACAATAACAACTTGATTTGATTGATGTGGATTTAACAAGTGACCTCAGTAAGGGATCATAGCTTTCACCTGGTCAGTCTATGTCATGGAAAGAGCAGGTGTTCCTAATGTCTTGTACACTTAGTGTATAGCCCAGCATAATATAGAGCTGTAGAAAATAGATTGAACCCTCTACCCTACCCAGAATATAGAGCTTTAGAAAATACATCTGGACTTAACACCTCCCCTCCTAATCATCCACACCCTCTAGCCTACATCCAGCATGGAGCTGTAGAATATAGATCAGAGAGAGAGGACTTCTTGCCTGTTGCCTCTGGATGTCGTTACTGTAGTTTGCATCAGCCCCGTACCTCTGCACTCTCTAAATTAACCCCCCAAGGCGCCAGGCGAACCTTCTGATATGAACCCCAGGACGTCTGTCACCCGGACCATGTGTCTGTCCTAGTTGAGCCTGTTGCCAGGCAACCATAGTTCAGTTTGGAGAAACATTCCGACAGGCAACAGGCAGCACTTCCAGTCAGAATGCTGCGGGTAGAGCTGCCGATGATGGTGTAGGCTCTGGGCTTTTGGGGACGGGTGAGACACGTCCTGATGTTCTTCAGGCTTTAGTGGCCAGGGCTGGGGGAAGTTCTGTGTCATGCCTCAACTTTAGCAGTTTATTATCTCACTGATGCGCCCCAACAGAAGGAAATGTTACAATATTCCTGATACTGGTGGCAGATTCATCTCTCTCTCTCAATCAATACTGTGAAAGTACCAGTTCTGAGCCCTGTTATTCCCTGCTATGGCTGCATGCTCCATTTTTATGGGGGGCATATCAAGTACTGTAGAGGAGGTTCATGAAGTTCATAAACTTAGTTGGTCCAAGGGTCACTGGGGGACAGATAACAGAGAATAAAGATAATCTAACCTTTAAAGCACTGGCAGTCATTTCAATAGTGTATGCAGCATACAATACAGTATATTTGTATAGTGTACCAACAGTATGTATGTAATACATTACAGTACATTTGTATCGTGTAACAAAAGTATGCAATACATTACAGTATATTCTCTAGTACTCTCAGGTATGTAAAGATTGCACATACAGTGCCTTGCAAAAGTTTTCACCCCCTTGGTGTTTTTCCTATATTGTTGCATTACAACCTATAATTTAAATTGATTTTTATTTGGATTTCGTGTAATGGACATAGACAAAATAGTCCAAATTGGTGAAGTGAAATGAAAAAACATAACTTGTTTCAGAAAACAAAAAAAACAAAAAAACGGAAAAGGGGTGCAGGCCAATGAATTCACCTCCTTTTCTATGAAGCCCCTAAATAAGATCTGGTGCCACCTATTACCTTCAGAAGTCACATCATTCATTAAATAAAGTCCACCTGTGTGCAATCTAAGTGTCAAATGATCTGTCACTTGATCTCAGTATATATACACCTGTTCGGAAAAGGCCCAAGAGTCTGCAACACCACTAAGCAAGGGGCACCACCAAGCAAGCGGCACCATGAAGACCAAGGAGCTCTCCAAACAGGTCAGGGACAAAGTTGTGGAGAAGTACAGATCAGAGTTGGGTTATAAAAAAAATATCTGAAACTTTGAACATCCCACGGAGCACCATTATATCCATTATTAAAAAAATGGAAAGAATATGGCACCACGACAAACCTGCCAAGAGACTCACGGACCAGGCAAGGAGGGCATTAATCAGAGAGGCAACAAAGATCCCAAAGATAACCCTAAAGGAGCTGCAAAGCTCCACAGCGGAGATTGGAGTATCTGTCCATAGGACCACTTTAAGCCGTACACTCCACAGAGCTGGGCTTTAAGGAAGAGTGGCCAGAAAAAAGCCATTGCTTAAAGAAGAAAATAAGCAAACGCATTTGGTGTTCGCCAAAAGGCATGTGGGAGACTCCCCAAACATATGGAAGAAGGTACTCTGGTCAGATGAGACTAAAAGTAAGCTTTTTTTTGCTATCAAGGAAAACGCTATGTCTGGCACAAACCCAACACCTCTCATCACCCCAGGAACATCATCCCCACAGTGAAGCATGGTGGTGGCAGCGTCATGCGTTGGGGATGTTTTTCATCGGCAGGGACAGGGAAACTGGTCAGAATTGAAGGAATAATGGATGGCGCTAAATAGAGGGAAACCTGTTTCAGTCTTCCAGAGATTTGAGACTGGGACGGAGGTTCACCTTCCAGCAGGTCAATGACCCTAAGCATACTGCTAAAGCAACACTCAAGTGGTTTATGGGGAAACATTTAAATGTCTTGGAATGGCCTAGTCAAAGCCCAGACCTCAATCCAATTGAGAATCTGTGGAATGACTTAAAGATTGCTGTACACCAGCGGAACCCATCCAACTTGAAAGAGCTGGAGCTGTTTTGCCTAGAAGAATGGGCCAAAATCCCAGTGGCTAGATGTGCCAAGCTTAGAGAGACATACCCCAAGAGACTTGCAGCTGTATTTGCTGCAAAAGGTGGCTCTACAAAGTATTGACTTTGGGGGGTGAATAGTTTTGCAAGCTCAAGTTTTCAGTTTTTTTGTCACATTTCTTATTTATTTCACAATAAAAATATTATGCATCTTCAAAGTGGTAGGCATGTTGTGTAAATCAAATGATACAACCCCCCCCAAAATCTATTTTAATTCCAGGTTGTAATGCAACAAAATATGAAAAATGCCAAGGGGGGTGAATACTTTTGCAAGGCACTGTAAACGTCCTGCTTTGATTGCAGTGTCTTGTCCATGTGAGTGAGTGTGTGTGTGTGTGTGTGTGTGTGTGTGTGTGTGTGTGTGTGTGTGTGTGTGTGTGTGTGTGTGTGTGTGTGTGTGTGTGTGTGTGTGTGTGTGTGTGTGTGTGTGTGTGTGTGTGCTATAGTGCGTGTCTGTGTGTGTGTGTGTGTGTGTGCTATAGTGCGTGTCTGAGTGTGTGCTCTCATACACATCTAATATCAGTGTAAAACCTCCAGATGAAGTTCTGCTGTGCTTGCTGCACCACCAGGGAGCAGAGGTCAATTAAATTAGCGTTGACATGATTAGCCCGCTAGGTCTTTAAACCCTGCGGATTTACTCTGGGCCACGGGGAGTTTCAGGCAACCTTTACACCGGGCCAGGGGATTTCCATCAGAGAGGAGCAGCATCACTGTCTAAAATACACTCTCATTACCAAGAGATCATTATTAACCACACTATTCATCTCCATGGATGGAATACTCTGATCCACACATGACTGTCAAACCCATGTGACACTGATCTTGTGTCATCGATAACAGAGACAAGTCATTCTGTGAATGATCATTATAGACTGTAAAATTAGTGAAGTTAGGCCCAACTCCTATTCCAAAAAAGTTAAGGAAAAAAATAAGAACATTTATTTAATATAGAGTTTCTGTGGTTCATTCCCGGGCTTCTAACAAAAATGGCTGACATGTAGCTGACAACAACACATCCCAGGGTCAGGGGTCAGGGGAGCATGGCTGGACACAGAGGCTTGTGCAGGGCATGGTTGGTTGCTGGGGGGTAGCAACAGGTGCTAAAGCGTTTGGAGCTGGTACCCCCTGTGGCCAGAAATAGCCCTACAATGGGTCAGGGGATGGAAGGAGGAGGGGGTTAGAGAATTCTCCACTATTTTAAGACCTAGAGTGTTAGCCGGTCTGGAGACTCACAGACATCCCCAGGCCTCACCGATCTTCATTCACTGTAACTTGCCTCTGTATCAGACCACTTTAACAGATCTCTGTACCAGACCACTTTAACAGATCTCTGTACCAGACCACGTTAACAGGCCTCTGTACCAGACCACGTTAACAGATCTCTGTACCATACCACTTTAAACAGATCTCTGTACCAGACCACGTTAACAGATCTCTGTACCATACCACTTTAAACAGACCTCTGTACCAGACCACTTTAACAGATCTCTGTACCAGACCACGTTAACAGATCTCTGTACCAGACCACGTTAACAGATCTCTGTACCATACCACTTTAAACAGACCTCTGTACCAGACCACTTTAACAGATCTCTGTACCAGACCACGTTAACAGATCTCTGTACCAGACCACGTTAACAGATCTCTGTACCAGACCACTTTAACAGATCTCTGTACCAGACCACGTTAACAGATCTCTGTACCAGACCACGTTAACAGATCTCTGTACCAGACCACTTTAACAGATCTCTGTACCAGACCACGTTAACAGATCTCTGTACCAGACCACGTTAACAGATCTCTGTACCAGACCACTTTAACAGATCTCTGTACCAGACCACTTTAACAGATCTCTGTACCAGACCACTTTAACAGATCTCTGTACCAGACCACGTTAACAGATCTCTGTACCAGACCACTTTAACAGATCTCTGTACCAGACCACGTTAACAGATCTCTGTACCAGACCACTTTAACAGATCTCTGTACCAGACCACTTTAACAGATCTCTGTACCAGACCACGTTAACAGATCTCTGTACCAGACCACGTTAACAGATCTCTGTACCAGACCACTTTAACAGATCTCTGTACCAGACCACGTTAACAGATCTCTGTACCAGACCACGTTAACAGATCTCTGTACCAGACCACTTTAACAGATCTCTGTACCAGACCACTTTAACAGATCTCTGTACCAGACCACGTTAACAGATCTCTGTACCAGACCACGTTAACAGATCTCTGTACCAGACCACGTTAACAGATCTCTGTACCAGACCACTTTAACAGATCTCTGTACCAGACCACGTTAACAGATCTCTGTACCAGGTATCAGACTATCAAAGACACTCTTTATGCAGATACAATACACTATTGTTGTTGAAGCTGTTGAAAGGCACTATTTTGTCCTATCCTCCCTTTGTTCCACCCTGCTAACCTTTGGTTGTTGGTTGTTCTTGGGCCGTGCTGAGAGCAACATTGTGCAGTCTTTATTTTTAGCAGGTTGACTCCACTATCATGGGCAGTGAAGAAGTAAGCCTTAACCAGGCAGCATGTGTCATCACTACCATGGCGCTGCCACCAGCAGCCTACCGGCGCTGAAAGGAGCATCTGTCTAGCATTCATTTTAAGTCTGAGCGGTAGAATATGCTCATAACAATTATTTGCTGTGGCGTGTTGTAGCATTCACTATCCTCTCCCTTCTTACTCTGGCACAAGACAGTTTCAAGGCCCCCCGTAATCACTTCCCTTGGTTAGAGTTGACACAATGCTACAGTGTCTGTCTTTGCCATTCAACAGTTGACACTGGTGGAGAGCGTAGGGAGGCGGAGTCAAAGCAGCACGAGGCCTGTGTCTATAGGAGGAGTGTGTTTGTATGTTTAACATGGGATGCCTGTTCCTCTGGGTTTTATGTGGTTTAATGTGGTAGTAGCTCTTTCCTGAAGTCAAATGACCTAGTGGCCTCATGGGTGGAATGTTATTCATATTTTTCTACTTAGAAAATCCGGTGTTTGTATTTCACACGGTTTTGTTATATTTCAGTCTACTGTGATGTATATAAAGTGTACTATTGGGTTTTGTTATATTTCAATCTACTGTGATGTATATAAAGTGTACTATTGGGATGCAAACTCAAAATGGAATACATTTCAACTCTGTATCTGACATGGTACAGGTGCTTTTTATTTTTAGCCCGTAGCCATGTGTGTGAGGTGGATAGTTTTGTAGATGTGTTTAAGACTGCCAAGAAACACTGTGTGTGACCCTGATTTAGCCCACTGCACTAAAAGCTTAACGGATGTTTGCCGTTTTTAATGTCTGCTCAGTGTAAACACAGTTCCATCCGTACCTTCTAACAGCAGATGTACTCTACGACTCCCAATCAGAGCTGATGCTGTTGAGTATATTCATTTGAAAATGAAAATCATCAACAGTCTAAATGTCAATAAAATATGCTAGTTAGGAGCTAGTTAACAAATAACTCCGATGCCCAGTGGCCACTACGTCGTTGTTCTGGGTCATTTGATGCAGCTTTCTTTTGAGACTTGGCCAATACCAATGAAGCCAAAGAAAGCAGTAGTATATGTCTTGTGGATTGAGTCCAAGCCTTGCAGCTGGAGTCAGAGGTCCAGGCCTTTGGCCTCAACACCACGCCCACCAGGAAGGCTCAGTCCTCCCGTGGTTGGTATCATGACTCGGGGTTGTGTTCATTAGGCACCAAACAGAAGAAAGTGGACAAAAAAAAGGTACTTCCTTGTCCAATAAGAAACACACATTTTTGTTTTGTGTTGCGGAATGTTTTGAAACGGATAACGCTGCATGCCCTAATGAACATGACCCTGGTGTAGCCAAGGAACAGTCCAGTTAGCCAGAGGATCTCTTTAGCGCCTGGGGGCATGTGGGCAGTGTTGGGGGTGAGGTGTTGAATGATAGGGGTGAGGCGGATTTCCCCCCCCCCACCCCAGCTAAGTGGAGAGGGGAGTTTAGAAGGTCACGTATCCTCATCCTGGCTGGTTTCTTCTGGAACTTTAAACCTGAGATCCAGCTGGTCGACTGCCCCGGGGATCCTACATGGCTTAGATGTTCTACTTTCATTCCAAGTATTTCTGTAAAAGATCACTGGACTATGGAAGTCACTCGATAGCTTAAATCTGTTGTTATTCAAGATATGTGTTAGAATGATGTTAAATGTGAGAAATACAGATTTGTGATTGAATGGTTTCAAATACATACATGAAGACGCAAATGTGAAAGTATGTGTTCTGGTATTAATTGATTTCCATATGATTCATTATTCATGTAGATCGGTGAACATTTCAGTGTCTCAAATCAAATGTACACCCAACTGAGGAAAATTAAAACAACTAAATATAGTGTTGTTTATGTGTTTGTTCAATTAAATGAGCACAAGGAGCAGTCATTATGGCTGAAGTAAAGTTGTGTTGCCTTGACACTCAAGGCAGGTTATAAAGCTCTATACTGTGTAATGACACTCCTATTACATATGTTGTAATAGATGTATTTCAGATTGTGTCCATCTGTAATATGTACTAGACGGGATCATGTTCCCAGAATGTCACAATCCTTTAAAAGGGATACTCTGTGTGCTCCACATGTACAGTGATGACATAAAATCCCCTTTCACATATAGGACTGAATTTCTATTCAAATGACCAAACTTGACCAACAGCAGACTCCTGAACAGGTAATCAAATGGCTACCCGGACTATTTGCATTGTGTGCCGCCCCCCCAACCCCTCTTTTACACTGCTACTACTCTCTGTTTATCATATATGCATAGCCACTTTAACTATACATTCATGTACATACTACTTCAATTAGCCCGACCAACCGTTGCTCCCGCACATTGGCTACCCGCACTATCTGCATTGTGTCCCGCCACCCACCACCCATTACCCGCCAACCCCTCTTTTACGCTACTGCTACTCTCTGTTCATCATATATGCACAGTCACTTAAACCATACCTACAATGCATATACATACTACCTCAATCAGCCTGACTAACCAGTGCCTGTATGTAGCCTCGCTACTGTTATAAACTCGCTACTGTTATATCCTCGCTACTGTATATAGCCTCATTACTGTATGTAGCCTCGCTACTGTTATAAACTCACTACTGTTATAGCCTCGCTACTGTATATAGCCTCACTACTGTATATAGCCTCACTACTGTATATAGTCTCGCTACTGTATATAGCCTCGCTACTGTATATAGCCTCGCTACTGTTATAGCCTCGCTACTGTATATAGCCTCACTACTGTATATAGCCTCACTACTGTATATAGCCTCGCTACTGTATATAGCCTCTACTGTATATAGCCTCGCTACTGTATATAGCCTCGCTACTGTATATAGCCTCGCTACTGTATATAGCCTCGCTACTGTTATAGCCTCGCTACTGTATATAGCCTCACTACTGTATATAGCCTCGCTACTGTATATAGCCTCGCTACTGTATATAGCCTCACTACTGTATATAGCCTCGCTACTGTATATAGCCTCGCTACTGTATATAGCCTCGCTACTGTTATAGCCTCGCTACTGTATATAGCCTCACTACTGTATATAGCCTCGCTACTGTATATAGCCTCGCTACTGTATATAGCCTCGCTACTGTATATAGCCTCGCTACTGTTATAGCCTCGCTACTGTATATAGCCTCACTACTGTATATAGCCTCGCTACTGTATATAGCCTCGCTACTGTTATAGCCGCGCTACTGTATATAACCACGCTACTGTATATAGCCTCGCTACTGTATATAGCCTCACTACTGTATATAGCCTCACTACTGTATATAGCCTCACTACTGTATATTGCCTCGCTACTGTTATAGCCTCGCTACTGTAAATAGCCTCACTACTGTATATAGCCTCGCTACTGTATATAGCCTCACTACTGTATATAGCCTCGCTACTGTATATAGCCTCGCTACTGTATATAGCCTCACAACTGTATATAGCCTCACTACTGTATCTAGCCTCGCTACTGTATATAGCCTCGCTACTGTATATAGCCTCGCTACTGTATATAGCCTCGCTACTGTTATAGCCTCGCTACTGTATATAACCACGCTACTGTATATAGCCTCGCTACTGTATATAGCCTCACTACTGTGTATAGCCTCACTACTGTATATAGCCTCACTACTGTATATTGCCTCGCTACTGTTATAGCCTCGCTAATGTGTATAGCCTCACTACTGTATATAGCCTCACTACTGTATATAGCCTCGCTACTGTATATAGCCTCGCTACTATATATAGCCTCGCTACTGTATATAGCCTCACTACTGTATATAGCCTCACTACTGTATATAGCCTCACTACTGTATATAGCCTCTCTACTGTATATAGCCTCGCTACTGTATATAGCCTCGTTACTGTATGTAACCTCGCAACTGTTATAGCCTCGCTACTGTATATAGCCTCGTTACTGTATATATCCTCGCTACTGTATAAAGCCTCGTTACTGTATATAGCCTCGTTACTGTATATAGCCTCGCTACTGTATATAGCCTCTCTACTGTATATAGCCTCGCTACTGTATATAGCCTCGCTACTGTATATAGCCTCTCTACTGTATATAGCCTCGCTACTGTATATAGCCTCGCTACTGTACATAGCCTCTCTACTGTATATAGCCTCTCTACTGTACATAGCCTCTCTACTGTATATAGCCTCGCTACTGTACATAGCCTCTCTACTGTACATAGCCTCTCTACTGTATATAGCCTCGCTACTGTATATAGCCTCTCTACTGTATATAGCCTCTCTACTGTATATAGCCTCGCTACTGTTATTTTTCATTCTTTTTTACTGTTTTTATTTATCTATTGTTCACCTAATACCTTCTTTTTTTTACTTAGAAATTGCACTGTTGGTTAGAGGCTGTAAGTCAGCATTTCACTGTAAGGTGAACCTGTTGTATTCGGCATTTCACTCTAAGGTGAACCTGTTGTATTTGGCACACGTGACAAATACACTTTGATTTGATTTGACCAACAGCTGTCCAAAAATAGTCTCTCCTCTTTGACCAAGTCTGACTTATGTGACCAGTTTTGTGGTCCAGTTATTGATGAGGTCTTCTCTGAGCCTCTGCCCCACATCGGTCACCACCAGCCGTGTGATTTGTGACAATTACACAAGTAACCTGGCATGACCTCCATTCTCCAGGCCCACGCCCCTCCTCGTAGTTTAGTTACCAGCTCAGATGACAAAACCATGCCAAGAGCAATATTACTAGATTTTATTTCTTTTGATCCTTGGTTCAGCTTGATCTGGACAGACATCTCCAACATTATACCTCCCAGGGCCAGAGCTTTGGAACATTTTCTGCTCTACGTTTGTGGGCGAACATTTGGTGGTGACTGGACTGAGGGGGAAGTACAGAGGAATGCATGTGGTCTGATCATGTTTGAAGGGAAGAGAACTTGATGTCTGGCATTTTTAGGAGGTACAATTTTGGTAACCATGACTGATTGACAGGTGAAAATGAACAGTACTGGCTGACAGGATGTCATTTATGACTTTGTGTTATTCAGGTGATTCAGTTAAAAATAACAATTCAATAATAAATATCTTCTCTGTTTACTGTCTAGGTAAATCCTTTGTCAATATGTTCAGTTACGAAGGAGAAACAATGCAGTAGAGAATTTGCATCCATTGTTCTGTTCCTATAGTTTAGGGTGTAGTTTGTTTTAGCCATATAGTTTAGGGTGTGGTCTGTTCCAGCCATATAGATTAGGGCTTAGTTTGTTCTAGCCATATAGTTTAGGGTGTGGTCTGTTCTAGCCATATAGTTTAGGGTGTGGTCTGTTCTATCCATATAGTTTAGGGTGTAGTTTGTTCTATCCATATAGTTTAGGGTGTGGTCTGTTCTATCCATATGGTTTAGGGTGCAGTTTGTTCTGTCCATATAGTTTAGGGTGTAGTTTGTTCTATCCATATAGTTTAGGGTGTAGTTTGTTCTGTCCATATAGTTTAGGGTGTAGTTTGTTCTATCCATATAGTTTAGGGTGCAGTTTGTTCTGTTCATATAGTTTAGGGTGTAGCTTGTTCTGTCCATATAGTTTAGGGTGTAGTTTGTTCTATCCATATAGTTTAGGGTGCAGTTTGTTCTGTTCGTATAGTTTAGGGTGTAGCTTGTTCTGTTCGTATAGTTTAGGGTGTAGCTTGTTCTGTTCGTATAGTTTAGGGTGTAGCTTGTTCTGTCCATATAGTTTAGGGTGTAGTTTGTTCTGTTCGTATAGTTTAGGGTGTAGCTTGTTCTGTTCGTATAGTTTAGGGTGTAGCTTGTTCTATCCATATAGTTTAGGATGCAGTATGTTCTGTCCATATAGTTTAGGGTGTAGTTTGTTCTATCCATATAGTTTAGGGTGTAGTTTGTTCTATCCATTTAGTTTAGGATGCAGTATGTTCTGTCCATATAGTTTAGGGTGTAGTTTGTTCTATCCATATAGTTTAGGGTGTAGCTTGTTCTGTTCGTACAGTTTAGGGTGCAGTTTGTTCTGTTCGTATAGTTTAGGGTGCAGTTTGTTCTGTTCGTATAGTTTAGGGTGCAGTTTGTTCTGTTCGTATAGTTTAGGGTGTAGTTTGTTCTATCCATATAGTTTAGGGTATAGTCTGTCCTGTCCATATAGTTTAGGGTGCAGTTTGTTCTGTTCGTATAGTTTAGGGTGCAGTTTGTTCTGTTCGTATAGTTTAGGGTGCAGTTTGTTCTGTTCGTATAGTTTAGGGTGTAGTCTGTTCTGTTCGTATAGTTTAGGGTGCAGTTTGTTCTATCCATATAGTTTAGGGTGTAGCTTGTTCTGTTCGTACAGTTTAGGGTGCAGTTTGTTCTGTTCGTATAGTTTAGGGTGCAGTTTGTTCTGTTCGTATAGTTTAGGGTGTAGTTTGTTCTATCCATATAGTTTAGGGTGCAGTCTGTTCTGTTCGTATAGTTTAGGGTGCAGTTTGTTCTGTTCGTATAGTTTAGGGTGTAGTTTGTTCTATCCATATAGTTTAGGGTGCAGTCTGTTCTGTCCATATAGTTTAGGGTGTAGTCTGTCCTGTTCATATAGTTTAGGGTGTGGTTTTCGGTATACATTAGCTTTACACTTCATCTTAGACACTGAGCAATTCAGAACATAAAAATGCCATCCACTGTAACTGTTTTACTGGAGGCCTATGTGTCAAGCAGCCAAGGGTGGATAGGTACTGGACTACGCCACGTAGATGTGTGTATGAGTACTCCAGCATGGCCACCTATCACCTGGGTGTCTTCCAACTTCTGAAACTTGTGAATTACTTTATAAATGGAAATACCTCGACTAAGAGTCAAATACCGATCTCCCGTGACAGGACCAACAACGAAGGCAGCATCCGAGTTTCACGACCCCCTGGGTGTAGCAGTATGAATCAGGGTGATATCCCAGCTGCCCCTAAATATAGCTCTGCTCTGTAGCTGTAGTCATAGAAATATAATTACATCCCTCCCGGGTGGCGCAGTGATGTCTGTGCCACCAGAGATTCTGGGTTCGAGTCCAGGCTCTGCCGCAGCCGGCCGCGACCGGGAGGCTCATGGGGCGATGCACAATTGGACCAGCGTCGTCCGGGTTAGGGAGGGTTTGGCTGGCACTAGCAACTCCTGTGGCGGGCCGGGTGCAGTGCATGCTGACCAGGTCGCTAGGTGTACGGTGTTTCCTCCGACACGTTGGTGCGGCTGGCTTCCTGGTTGGATGTGCGTTGTGTCAAGAAGCAGTGCGGCTTGGTTGGGTTGTTTCGGAGGACGCATGGCTCTCGACCTTCACCTCTCCCGAGTCTGTACTGGAGTTGCAGCGATGAGACAAGACAGTAACTACTACCAATTGGATACCACGAAAAAGGGTAAAAAATAAATAAAATATAAATATAATTACTAGAACAGTCAAAGCCCCTCCGACCACCTCAGAATGGGTACACTCAATATGGCTGACATGGTATTACTCCTGTGGGTACAGTCAATATGGCCACTGGTCCACCCATCACAGAATATTGACTTGAATGGGAAAACCTGTTCTAGTAGTTATATTTCTATGGCTGTAGTGCTGCTGTGTAACCTGACCTGGTTGTGGGCCTCTAGTGGCCCCTGTACGGTACAGTCAGGGGCCATAAAATTATGGTTGTTCCTGGGTAATGGGCACTCAAGGACAGTCCTAACAGGCTGATAAGTCTACAACAGAGGGTTATATTTGGAGGAGGTGAAGCAGAGGGGTAGAGAAAGTCTGACGTGTTCTCCCCTCTTTATGACAATGGGGTTGTTAGGGTGTGTAGCAGAGAGAGAGAGTGTGTGCGTGCGTGTGTGCGTGCGTGCACACTCCTGTCCCAGGTTGTTATGAAACTGGTGTTCCCCCACTACACACACAAACACTATCTATGGTGTTATTGTGAAACCATGGCTACGTGAAACAAACCTGTATTTTCAGCAGTCAGTCTAATTAAAGAACTGATCATACTGTAGTAGCAGCTGTGATCAAATGCAATAAATAACATAGACATTCAAATGTGGAAATCACGCACGCATGCGCGCACACACACACACACACACACACACACACACACACACAGAATGCTAGAATGCTAATGAATGGGGACACTTCTAAATGTAACCCTCCTGGAGGAATTGTTCATCCCACAGCCATGTAACTGGATATAAATATCTCTCATTCAACATCCCCTCTTCTCTCCACTTACAGTATGTCTCTGGGCCTGGGAGACAGAGAGACAGAAATCTCTCTGGTTCTGGTAGACAGATAGACAGGAATCTCTCTGGTTCTGGAAGACAGATAGACAGGAATCTCTCTGGTTCTGGGAGACAGATAGACAGGAATCTCTCTGGTTCTGGGAGACAGAGAGACAGGAATCTCTCTGGTTCTGGGAGACAGATAGACAGGAATCTCTCTGGTTCTGGGAGACAGAGAGACAGGAATCTCTCTGGTTCTGGGAGATAGAGAGACAGGAATCTCTCTGGTTCTGGGAGACAGATAGACAGAAATCTCTCTGGTTCTGGGAGACGGATAGACCGGTATCTCTCTGGGCCTGGGAGACAGATGGACAGGAATATCTATGAATATCCAGCCTGCAGCGTCTATGAGAGGACTTGTATGGTAGCTACTCAGCCTGTGGCTGAGTTTGAGGAAAGGTGCTTGCAGTACAACTGATATTGGCCACTTTAATAAATGGAGCACTAGTCACTTTAACACTAGTCACTTTAATAAATGGAACATTAGTCACTTTAATAATGCCACTTTAAGAATGTTTACATATCTCACATTACTCATCTCATATGTACGGTTATCCTTCACTATCTATTGCATCTTAGCTGCTCTGTCACTGCTCATCTATATATTTTATACTCTGTCACTGCTCATCTATATATTTTATACTCTGTCACTGCTCATCTATATATTTTATACTCTGTCACTGCTCATCTATATATTTTATACTCTGTCACTGCTCATCTATATATTTTATACTTATATATTCTCATCCCATTCCTTTATTAGATTGTGTGTATTAGGTTTAGTTGTGGAATTTGTTAGATATTAGGTTTAGATACTGCTGCACTGTCGGATCTAGAAGCTGAAGAATTTCTACACTCACAATAACATCTGCTAACCATGTGTATGTGACCAATAACATCTGCTAACCATGTATATGTGACCAATAACATCTGCTAACCATGTGTATGTGACCAATAACATCTGTTAACCATGTGTATGTGACCAATAACATCTGCTAACCATGTGTATGTGACCAATAACATCTGCTAACCATGTGCATGTGACCAATAATATCTGCTAACCATGTGCATGTGACCAGTAACATCTGCTAACCATGTGTATGTGACCAATAACATCTGCTAACCATGTGCATGTGACCAGTAACATCTGCTAACCATGTGTATGTGACCAATAACATCTGCTAACCATGTGTATGTGACCAATAAACATCTGCTAACCATGTGTATGTGACCAATAACATCTGCTAACCATGTGTATGTGACCAATAACATCTGCTAACCATGTGTATGTGACCAATAACATCTGCTAACCATGTGTATGTGACCAATAACATCTGCTAACCATGTGCATGTGACCAATAATATCTGCTAACCATGTGCATGTGACCAATAATATCTGCTAACCATGTGCATGTGACCAATAACATCTGCTAACCATGTGTATGTGACAATAACATCTGCTAATCATGTGTATGTGACCAATAACATCTGCTAACCATGTGTATGTGACCAATAACATCTGCTAACCATGTGTATGTGACCAATGACATCTGCTAACCATGTGTATGTGACCAATAACATCTGCTAACCATGTGTATGTGACCAATAACATCTGCTAACCATGTGTATGTGACCAATAACATCTGCTAACCATGTGTATGTGACCAATAGCATCTGCTAACCATGTGTATGTGACCAATAACATCTGCTAACCATGTGTATGTGACCAATAACATCTGCTAACCATGTGTATGTGACCAATAACATCTGCTAACCATGTGTATGTGACCAATAACATATGTTAACCATGTGTATGTGACCAATAATATCTGCTAACCATGTGCATGTGACCAATAACATTGGCTAACCATGTGTATGTGACCAATAACATTGGCTAACCATGTGTATGTGACCAATAACATCTGCTAACCATGTGTATGTGACCAAAACATTTGATTTTGATTGGATTTGACATCACACAGGGTTGTTTTCCTCAGTTTATACAACAGAACATATCACTTCTATTCATCCTCTGGCTTTGTTATTCACATACTGTATGGTGCCACTGACTGACTTTTCACAGTTGTTCATTTCGTAGTTGTTGTTTCTTATGCTTTAGAATCCATTGGTCATTTTATTTCTAGATTGACACCCATCCCTGTAGACCCCAGCAATAGAGAGAGAGATTGAGACAGCGCGTTTACTGATTGAAATGACCCTTGATGTAACATGGTGGTAATTGGCCACTGTAAAGCCTCTACTGGATCGTTTACGACACACAACAGTCAGCACCTCTCTCTCTGTCAATTCAGTTACATTTAAAGGGCTTTATTGGCATGGGAAACATATGTTTACATTGTCAATGCAAGTGATATAGATGTTTTGTCCTAAAACAGGATTTACAATCTCAGGAAGTAGTGCACTATGTACGGAATAGGGAACCATTTGGGAGGCAGCAGCCATAGAGGGGGGTCATACCAGTAAATTATGCCACTTTTGGGCTGTGATTGCAAATGTTTTAGCACATACGAACCTTTCCCATTTCCCCCCTACCAGCCTCATCTGTCATGCCAGTTAATCCAGTCCAATGTGCAAAGATTCACTAGCAGAGACTGACTTCAGATCTGCTGTTTCTCTCCACAGAGGAGGAGGTGGAGGATGTCCTGAGCCACATCCTGAGAGACAGATCACACATCGACGAGACACTGAGGCTGGCCTCTGAGGAGAACGCAGCAGAAAACTATCATGGTAAATAATAGGTGAAATATATTACTGAGGCTTACAGTTGTTCCTGGTCAGGTCACATGGTAAAGAAAAACTCCTGTCCCTAAATATCAAGTATGATCACATCTTAATAGGCTGTAGAGCTTTAGATATTGTTGACGTTATCAAATGTCATTGTTGAGCATTAGCATTATTACAAAGATATTGTGAGATACAAGAAGACATGCAGTAGAGCACTTTGCAGATATTCACAAGACATTTTTGCACCTGGTGTGACATGGGACATGTACCAAATAGCACCATATTCCCTGTGTAGTGCACTTCCTTTGAGCAGGGCCCATATGGCTTTGATCAAAAGTAGTGCACTAAATAGGGAATAGGATGCCATTCGGGATGCAGATTTGGTTTTGAATTTCTCGTGTCTATTAATTACCTGTCAAATACCAGTAGTGTTATTACAGAGAAAAATGAATATTTCTGTTTCGATAAATGTACTCAGTATGTTCCCTGTCCTGCTCTGATGTGTCATTATACTAATCTATGGGTTAATGAAGCACATCATAGAAAGTAATGATGGGTGATCCTCTATGGGTCTGTGGGTACTTGCCTGTGTATGTGTGCGTTCCAAATTACACCCTAGTCCGTATATAGTGCACTACTTTTCACCAGGCTCATAGGTCTCTGGTAAAAAAAGTAGTGCACTATATAATGAATAGGGTGGTTTTTGGCACGCAGCCTATAGCTTTAGTTAGAGAAAGAAACACGTGGTGCCAGAGCCTTAATGGACCTCTTCTCCATTAGCGCTAATGGGTAACATCGTTAGTGTTAACGAGTCCCAAATCTTCTGTTTTTAATCTGTTTTCCTTTTATCTCCTCTCGCTCTCTCTCCCCTCTCTCTCTCTCCCCTCTCTCTCTCTCCCCTCTCTCTCTCTCTCTCTCTCCCCTCTCTCTCTCTCCCCTCTCTCTCTCTCTCTCTCTCTCTCTCTCCCCTCTCTCTCTCCATCCCTCTCTCTCTCTCCCCCCTTTCTCTCTCTCTCCCCTCTCTCTCTCTCTCCCCTCTCTCTCTCTCCCTCCCTCTCTCTCCACCCCTCTCTCTCTCCCTCCCTCCCTCCCTCTCTCCATCCCTCTCTCTCCCTCCCTCTCTCTCTCTCCATCCCTCTCTCTCTCTCCCCTCTCTCTCTCTCCCCTCTCTCTCTCCATCCCTCTCTCTCTCTCTCCCCTCTCTCTCTCTCCCCTCTCTCTCTCTCCCTCCCTCTCTCTCCACCCCTCTCTCTCTCCCTCCCTCCCTCTCTATCTCCATCCCTCTCTCCCTCTCTCCCCTCTCTCTCTCCTCTCTCTCTCTCTCCCCTCTCTCTCTCCATCCCTCTCTCTCTCTATCCCCTCTCTCTCTCTCTCCCCTCTCTCTCTCTCCCTCCCTCTCTCTCCACCCCTCTCTCTCTCTCCCTCCCTCCCTCTCTCTCTCCCTCCCTCTCTCTCTCTCCCCTCTCTCTCCACCCCTCTCTCTCTGTCCCTCCCTCCCTCTCTATCTCCATCCCTCTCTCTCCCCCTCCCTCTCTCTCTCTCCCCTCTCTCTCCCTCCCTCTCTCTCTCTCTGAACTCTCCAACTCATTCTCATTCTATAATGACTTGTTGGTTATTTAATCTAACATTTTCTTACCGTTCTTCCTCTCCTGTTTAACTGAAACTCCTGTACTCTACCTCTCTGTCTCCTTTCTTTCCTCTACACTCCTTATCATCTTATTATGTTTCCTTCTCTTACCCGTGTCTTACCTTCTCTTACCCGTGTCTTACCTTCTCTTACCCGTGTCTTATCTTCTCTTATCTTCTCTCACCATTCTACCTTTCTTCTTACATGAACCAACTCTACCTCCCTCCCTCTATCTCATTCCATATACATTCCTTCTTACCATGGACACCAGGGTTCAAATACTTTGACTCTTGGGGGTGCCCAATACCACACTTAAAATATATAGACTCTTGGGGTTGCCCGAAGCCACTTGGGGGTGCCCGACATTGATCTTTTTGAGAATTATGGGGGGGCTGACATTGATATTTAAATTAATATGGTGGTCCTAATTGTTATGGGGGGGCTGACATTGATATTTAAATTAATATGGTGGTCCTAATTGTTATGGGGGGTGCCCAGCCTCTCCTCTCCCCCACTGTAATTTGAACCCTGTTCTTACCATCCTCCCCTCATTCTCTTTCTCCCCCTCCAGCTGCTATTCAGAAGTTACGTAAGATCTACCACTCAGCCATCAAGCCCATGGAACAGGCCTATAAGTACAACGAGCTCAGGGCACATGAGATCTCAGGTACAGGGAGGGCTTTGCTTAGCACACTGTTTCAGGTTGTTAGTGTGTGTTGGCTTGATCTCAGATCTGTTTGTGCTATCATGTCACCTTTTCATGTATTAGTTGAGTGTGTGTGTGTGTGTGTGTGTGGTTTCCTTGTTTGGGTTGACATGGTGACTGAGTGTAGGCATGTTCAACTTTTTTGTTTTTGTTTTAAAGATTTTTTAAGGGTTTAAAAGTTAAGTACCTTAATATAACTCTTATTGCAGTATTGTTACAGATGTTACTAAGCAGTTATTATAACCCATGTTGTTGTGCATTATAATGCATTATGCATAGCCCATAAGGCGTTAGAAAAGGCATTATAATGCATTATAAACAGGATATTCATAGGAGGTGTTAATGTTATTTTTGATAACATGTCTTCGGGGGGATGACTTTCCCTCCTTCCTTGGTCAACCTGTGCAGACCCAACTGCACTTCCCCATCTTGAAGCAAAGCTCGCCCTCTTGTGGCCTGGCATGGTCTTTAACCTTCATACAAATACTGAACCTCCTGACATAATCAGAATAAAAGGTTTTATAGGAAGTGCTAAGCCATCCCAGAATACTCAGATACGGTGTTAAAAAGGTTTAGAGGGAGCCAGGTGTTATCGAAGCAATGGTTTGTTCCCTTGACTGAGAAATTCCTTGAAGATGTTGCTTTGTCTCTCTCTCTCTTTACTGTAATTTGACTAACTGTCACATTATGAATTGAACTGTGTGGAGTGCAGTGCACAGGAAGGAACACATAATGAATTGAACTGTGTGGAGTGCAGTGCACAGGAAGGAATGATTAATCTGGATCCCACAGATCCCCCCCCCCCCCCCCCCCCCCCGCCACCTGTTGTCCAGTAACCTTCAACTTCATCCATTATAGATCTGCATGTTTGACACTTCCAGTTAAACATGATCATGCCTCGACATCTCTCCTTCCCTCTCACTTTCCCTCTCTCATCCCCACCTCATCCCCACCTCACCTAACAGGCGGACGAACACTGGGGGATGGGAACACAGGTTGGTATAGTGGGGGGACCTTTGCCGAAGCATGGCACTGGCTGAAGTGCTCACCCCCCTCTTTCACACTCCCGGGACCCCAGCCATTGGTCCTTGGTATGGACCAGTTTGGTTGTTTGGCGCAAACAAATGATCCTGTATGTCACAATTGTCATCAGTTGTGACATTGGCATTTTCATTCACATCACTTTGAACTGCTGTAAACTTGAGCAGAAATAATTTGCATTTCAAAGACCTACTGTAATGGAAAATTAAAGTAATGTACGAGGTCATTTTATGAATCTGATTATATGACTGAACGTTCACAAAACAATTGAGGGACATATTTCCCCTTGATACTAAGTAAATACAGTATACCATTCTAACTCGGTCTCTTAATTCTATACTAATCAATTAATAAGGGGAGATCCTCAATCTGCAGTTACACATGAAAGGATTCCCTGAGGTCTGGTCCATTACAATTGGGATGCTTAAAGGCACTACCCCATTGGATCAAAGATGTAAAGAGGGGTGCATGTGCAGCACTGGCTTAAGCAAAATAAGCAGGTAAGGGTGGGAAAGGGTGCTTCTGACAATGAACAAATACTAGGGCACAAGGTTGTAAAAAGCACCATCAGTATAAAATCCTATACAACCTGGGGAAAGTTCTATACTAAAGATCTGATCAACTTTCAGACTCTCTCTGTAATTCTGACATGCAGATATACAGACAACAACATCTGGTCGCTTTTAAGTGACTTTGTGGTCATCTCCGACAACCTTCCATTACAAAGCTTGCTTTGGTTTGGTTGAAGGCCGATCCATTCCTTTCATAGGTTATATATCCTCCTCTGTGTTCACCTTTCCTTTTCCTGCTGGGGCTTGTTTTTCTGCTTGGCGATGAACAGTCACCAGACCTTCTCCAGTCTATGGCAGCAGAACAGCCTCAGGTAGAATACAGGGAATTGGACTGCGATGATACACGTGCCAAGGAATGAATCAGGCCTCAATATTATCAAGTGACTGCAAAGAAATACATAGATTTTCTGGAATCTTTTAAAAGATGTTCCTGTTCTGTCTGTCATGTTGCTGTTCTGTCTGTCATGTGCCTGTTCTGTCTGTCATGTTGCTGTTCTGTCTGTGTTCCTGTTCTGTCTGTGTTCCTGTTCTGTCTGTCATGTTCCTGTTCTGTCTGTCATGTTCCTGTTCTGTCTGTCATGTTCCTGTTCTGTCTGTCATGTTGCTGTTCTGTCTGTGTTCCTGTTCTGTCTGTCATGTTCCTGTTCTGTCTGTGTTCCTGTTCTGTCTGTCATGTGCCTGTTCTGTCTGTCATGTTCCTGTTCTGTCTGTCATGTTCCTGTTCTGTCTGTCATGTTCCTGTTCTGTCTGTCATGTTCCTGTTCTGTCTGTGTTCCTGTTCTGTCTGTGTTCCTGTTCTGTCTGTCATGTTGCTGTTCTGTCTGTCATGTGCCTGTTCTGTCTGTCATGTTGCTGTTCTGTCTGTGTTCCTGTTCTGTCTGTGTTCCTGTTCTGTCTGTCATGTTCCTGTTCTGTCTGTCATGTTCCTGTTCTGTCTGTCATGTTCCTGTTCTGTCTGTCATGTTGCTGTTCTGTCTGTGTTCCTGTTCTGTCTGTCATGTTCCTGTTCTGTCTGTGTTCCTGTTCTGTCTGTCATGTGCCTGTTCTGTCTGTCATGTTCCTGTTCTGTCTGTCATGTTCCTGTTCTGTCTGTCATGTTCCTGTTCTGTCTGTCATGTTCCTGTTCTGTCTGTGTTCCTGTTCTGTCTGTGTTCCTGTTCTGTCTGTCATGTGCCTGTTCTGTCTGTCATGTTGCTGTTCTGTCTGTCATGTTCCTGTTCTGTCTGTCATGTTCCTGTTCTGTCTGTCATGTTCCTGTTCTGTCTGTCATGTGCCTGTTCTGTCTGTGTTCCTGTTCTGTCTGTCATGTTCCTGTTCTGTCTGTCATGTTCCTGTTCTGTCTGTCATGTTCCTGTTCTGTCTGTCATGTTCCTGTTCTGTCTGT
Source organism: Oncorhynchus mykiss (assembly GCF_013265735.2). Classification (NCBI taxonomy): domain Eukaryota; kingdom Metazoa; phylum Chordata; class Actinopteri; order Salmoniformes; family Salmonidae; genus Oncorhynchus; species Oncorhynchus mykiss. The sequence goes on along the minus strand of NC_048576.1, from coordinate 88,937,092 downwards.
CATGTTCCTGTTCTGTCTGTCATGTTCCTGTTCTGTCTGTCATGTTCCTGTTCTGTCTGTCATGTTCCTGTTCTGTCTGTCATGTTCCTGTTCTGTCTGTCATGTGCCTGTTCTGTCTGTGTTCCTGTTCTGTCTGTCATGTTCCTGTTCTGTCTGTCATGTTCCTGTTCTGTCTGTCATGTTCCTGTTCTGTCTGTCATGTTCCTGTTCTGTCTGTCATGTTCCTGTTCTGTCTGTCATGTTCCTGTTCTGTCTGTCATGTTCCTGTTCTGTCTGTCATGTTGCTGTTCTGCTTCTTTCTTCCATGTTGCTCCTCTGTGTTTGTCTGAGATCATTGGCAGTATGCTGCTGCTAAGATATATTTAGTTTTTGTCCAGTAACTAGGCTGTCTTACTATGTTTAGTGAATCCTCTGCCCAGCACACCCTTGGGATGCATCTGCACCCTACACCCTATATATTGCACTACTGAGGACAAAATACAATACACTGACTGCACAAAACATTAAGAACACCTTCCTAATATTGAGATGCACCTCATTTTCCTCTCAGAACAGCCTTAATTCATCAGGACATGGACTCTACAAGGTGTTGAAAGCGTTCCACAGGAATGCTGGCCCATGTGGACTCCAATGCTTCCCACAGTTGTGTCAAGTTGGCTGGATGTCCATTGGTTGGTGGACCATTTGTGATGCACATGGGAAACTGTTGACTGTGAAAAACCCTGCAGCGCTGCAGTTCTTCACACACTCAAATCGGTGTGCTTGGCACTTACTGCCATACTCTGTTCAAAGGCACTTAAATATGTTGTCTTGTTTATTCACCCTCTGAATAGCACGCACACACAATCCATGTCTCAATTGTCTCAAGGCTTAAAAATCCTTCTCTAACCCGTCTACTCCCCTTCATCTACACTGATTGAAGTGGATTTAACAAGTGACATCAATAAAGAATCATATCTTTCACCTGTATTCACCTGGTCAGTTTCTCTCATGGAAAGAGCAGGTGTTCCTAATGTTTTGTCCACTCAGTGCATGCCTGCGCTCTGTGCCAGACATAGAAATGGGAATGCCACAATGCAGGGCATGTCTAACATTCTGTATAGAAATTGCATCACCATCAAACTAATGAAAGCAACTCCGGTGAAAAACGACAATTTCTATAGTTGCTCGTGGTCTAGCTTTGCTGTCATATGCTACTTTATTGTCTGTCACCTACAAGCATGTGCACCATGCAGCCTGTGGTTGAGGAAGCATCAAGCCTGCATCCCATTGGCCATTGCACTGGTTCCTGACCCCTACAGTTGAGTAACATGTTCTCAGACACAGAGAGGTCTGGAACCTTTGCAAAACATTTTCTACGTTGTCAGCTGGCCAGCTTAGAACAACTCAAGTTTTCGTTGACCATCTTATGAACATCGACTTACTTTCAGGGAAGCGTCTCATTCTCTTTATTTGAGTGTAATTGTAGGTAACAGTATGCCAGCGGTTGTTTCCATTTGAATACACTCCCGGTGAACAGGCTGTTGTGATTTATCAGATTAGGTTTCAGACGTACTGGAGTGGCTCTATGTCTCTGGTCTTCCATGTCGTCATGAGTGCAGTGAACCTCCACGGCTCTATAACCAGCATCACCACCTCCTCTCTCTACCTGACAGATGGGGAGATCACCTCCAAGCCCATGGTGTTGTTCCTTGGGCCCTGGAGTGTAGGCAAGTCCTCCATGATCAACTACCTGCTTGGCCTGAAGGATAGCCCCTACCAGCTGTACACAGGTAAGCCCCTTCAAACTTCACCTGGTTTCTGATGCACCTGTTTCTTCACCTGGTTTCTGATGCACCTGTTTTTTCACCTGGTTTCTGATGCACCTGTATTTTCACCTGGTTTCTGATGCACCTGTTTCTTCACCTGGTTTCTGATGCACCTGTTTTTTCACCTGGTTTCTGATGCACCTGTATTTTCACCTGGTTTCTGATGCACCTGTTTCTTCACCTGGTTTCTGATGCACCTGTTTTTTCACCTGGTTTCTGATGCACCTGTATTTTCACCTGGTTTCTGATGCACCTGTATTTTCACCTGGTTTCTGATGCACCTGTTTTTTCACCTGGTTTCTGATGCACCTGTATTTTCACCTGGTTTCTGATGTACCTGTTTTTCATATCAAATCAATATATTTGTCACATGTGCAGAATACAACAGGTGTAGTAGATCTTACTGTGAAATGCTTACTTACAAGCCCTTAACCAACAATGCAGTTTTAAGAAAATATAGTTAAGAAAATATTTAGTAAATAAAGTATTTAAAGTTACACAATAAAATCTAAATAACGAGGCTATATACAGGAGGTACCAGTACCGAGTCAATGTGCGGTTAGTTGAGGTAATTGAAGTCATTTAGGTTTTTCACCTGGTTTCTGATGTACTTAACTCTTCACTCTACCTACTTACTCCTCCTCTTCTGCTCTATCATCTTCTCTCATTCTTCTCTGCATCTTCTCCTCTTTCCTGTTCCCCTTTTCCATCTCCCTCTCTCACATCTTTCTCCCGTCTTTCTCTCCCTCTGTATGCCAGGTGCTGAGCCCACTACCTCTGAGTTCACTGTGATCATGCACGGCGAGAAGACCCGCTCCATAGAGGGTATCGTCATGGCGGCCGACAGCTCGCGCTCCTTCTCGCCCCTGGAGAAGTTTGGGCAGAGCTTTCTTGAGAAGCTGATTGGCATTGAGATGCCCCATAAGCTGCTGGAGCGCGTCACCTTCGTGGACACGCCTGGAATCATTGAGAACCGCAAGCAGCAGGAGAGAGGTAAGGCACACAGAGAGCAGGAGAGAGGTAAGGCACACAGAGAGCAGGAGAGAGGTAAGGCACACAGAGAGCAGGAGAGAGGTAAGGCACACCGAGAGCAAGAGAGAGGTAAGGCACACAGAGAGCAGGAGAGAGGTAAGGCACACAGAGAGCAGGAGAGAGGTAAGGCACACAGAGAGCAGGAGAGAGGTAAGGCACACAGAGAGCAGGAGAGAGGTAAGGCACACAGAGAGCAGGAGCGAGGTAAGGCACACAGAGAGCAGGAGCGAGGTAAGGCACACAGAGAGCAGGATAGAGGTAAGGCACACAGAGAGCAGGAGAGAGGTAAGGCACACAGAGAGCAGGAGAGAGGTAAGACACACAGAGAGCAGGAGAGAGGTAAGGCACACAGAGAGCAGGAGAGAGGTAAGGCACACAGAGAGCAGGAGAGAGGTAAGGCACACAGAGAGCAGGGGCGAGGTAAGGCACACAGAGAGCAGGAGAGAGGTAAGGCACACAGAGAGCAGGAGAGAGGTAAGGCACACAGAGAGCAGGAGAGAGGTAAGGCACACAGAGAGCAGGAGAGAGGTAAGGCACACAGAGAGCAGGAGAGAGGTAAGGCACACAGAGAGCAGGAGAGAGGTAAGGCACACAGAGAGCAGGAGAGAGGTAAGGCACACAGAGAGCAGGAGAGAGGTAAGGCACACAGAGAGCAGGAGAGAGGTAAGGCACACAGAGAGCAGGAGAGAGGTAAGACACACAGAGAGCAGGAGAGAGGTAAGGCACACAGAGAGCAGGAGAGCTGAAGATCTTGTAGCAAATTCAGGCAGCAGCACGACCGGGGCTCAAACACAAGTCATTGCGACTGTCAGTCCAACAGCTTTGCCATGGCTGTTTTTCTAAGTTTCATCGCTACAGTATCTTCAGTTCAAATTCACATGAACATGAAATATTAAACATGATCACCTCTTATCATCAGATAGACCGAGGAATTTTAAGACAGTGGTGACCCCTAAAAACCTGTCAACCTCTAAGATTTATGTTATACAATTAGACCTATACATCTATCTACATCAATAAATAATAATCAGTGTTATGTAATAATAATCTACATTCATTTTAAGATGTAAGTCGCTCTGGATAAGAGCGTCTGATAAATGCCTAAAATAGAAAAATTGACATTTAGAATCAATCTAGCCTCATTTGTGTTAAATGGCATGCAACCGTGACTCCTGACTGTCGAAGACATTGGTGTTAAATGGAATGCAACCGTGACTCCTGACTGTCGAAGACATTGGTGTTAAATGGAATGCAACCGTGACTCCTGACTGTCGAAGACATTGGTGTTAAATGGAATGCAACCATGACTCCTGACTGTCCAAGACATTGGTGTTAAATGGAATGCAACCATGACTCCTGACTGTCGAAGACATTGGTGTTAAATGGCATGCAACCGTGACTCCTGACTGTCGAAGACATTGGTGTTAAATGGAATGCAACCGTGACTCCTGACTGTCGAAGACATTGGTGTTAAATGGCATGCAACCGTGACTCCTGACTGTCGAAGACATTGGTGTTAAATGGAATGCAACCATGACTCCTGACTGTCGAAGACATTGGTGTTAAATGGAATGCAACCATGACTCCTGACTGTTCAAGACATTGGTGTTAAATGGAATGCAACCGTGACTCCTGACTGTTCAAGACATTGATGTTTAAATGACCCTGTTTCTACCTCCTCCCTCCAGGCTATCCCTTCAACGATGTGTGCCAGTGGTTCATCGATCGTGCCGACCTCATCTTCGTGACCTTTGACCCCACCAAGCTGGACGTGGGCCTGGAGCTGGAGATGCTCTTCCGCCAGCTGAAGGGCCGTGAGTCCCAGATCCGCATCATCCTCAACAAGGCAGACAACCTGGCCACCCAGGACTTGATGCGTGTCTATGGTGCCCTCTTCTGGTCGCTAGCACCCCTCATCAACGTCACAGAGCCCCCAAGGGTCTACGTCAGCTCTTTCTGGCCTTTCGACTACGCACCCGACACCAGTCGCGAGCTGTTTAAGCGCGAGGAGATCTCCCTCTTGGAAGACCTAAACCAGGTGATCGAGAACCGCATGGAGAACAAGATCGCCTTCATCCGCCAGCATGCCATCCGGGTGCGCATCCATGCACTTCTGGTGGACCGCTACGTTCAGACCTTCAAGGACAAGATGAGCTACTTCAGTGACCCAGACCTGGTGTTCAAGGAGATCGTGGACGACCCGGACAAGTTCTTCATCTTCAAGTCCATCCTGGCCAAGACCAATGTGAGCAAGTTCGACCTGCCCAACCGTGAAGCCTACCAGGACTTCTTCGGTGTGAATCCGATTGGCAGTTTCAAGTCCCTGTCCGCCCAGTGCTCCTACTCAGGCGGCTGCCTGCTGGACAAGATCGAGAAGGCCATCACCAGTGAGCTGCCTGGTCTTCTAAGCAGCATCAACCCAGGCAAGGCCCCCCCCGGCCTGTCCTCCTGCGAGGCCACTGGATGCGGAGACAAGCCTAAGAACCGCTATCGGAAAAACTGATAGAATACGAGAGAGAGGAGGAGGGAAGAGAATAAAGGAAGAAGAGGAGGTGTGAAGGAGTGATAAAGGAAAAAGCGGAACGGTGACATTTGTCAGACCCCCGGTCTTGTCAGAAGCCTGTAATGTTGTTGTTTGAGGAGACAGAGAAGGGAAGGGTTCATTTAGAGGGTTGTTTCTCAGGAGAACAAGAGGTTGTGGTGTGTTGAGGGTTTGGGGAGAGGAAGAGATGGAGGGAGGAAGGGTTTGTGTGTATGATTTGGCAGCTGAGAATAATAGTTGCTTGGAGAGATGAGAAGATTACAGAATAACTCATCTCCCTCCTCTCTCCCTTGCACAACCACAATGAACTGTCTGTGATTGCAGGAAAAATATGTAAAATTGTATAAAAATACAAAATGGTGAGACTGAAACAGTCTACCACCAGCTCCCTTGTATGTGAATAAAATGGGAAATTGGAAACAGGAGTTGCCAATTTGTTTTACAAAATCTTATTTGAAAAATGCATTGCAGCAGGTCTCAATTCTCTGCCACGTTCTTTGTCTTTCTTTTTGAAGTCTGGGTTCAGTCCTTTCCACAGACATTAGATCTGGATCTTTTTTCTCTCCTATGAATGCATTATAAGCTCAGCCTTTAGGTGTAATAACACTGTCAAGATGCCTTTTAACACTGCATGTTAGATGACAGATGGTATTTATTTAATAACAGATGATATCATAGGTGCATGTATTTACCTTTCTCAATGTTCCCTTAAACAACTGACAAACCTTATGGTGCAGTCCCAACAAACTATGTACGGTGCTGTAAGATGGTCCACTCTCTTGGCCATCTTTGTTTTATATGCTTCTTCTCGCTCTCAGGTTGTTGACAGCCTGTGATATGAGCAGAGACGAATGAGGAAGCGAGACATCCTACTCCCTTATTTTTTCTGGTTCATATGCAGTCCATGAACTAAGTAGACCAGACCCAGCTGTTATCACATTGGTGTCTATGGGAGAACACCCCTTAAGCAGACCGGAACTGTGACCATTTTTTTCCATGGTAAAAGGCCTGAGTGGGACATCTTCATTTATCCACTATCTTTGATATGAGCAGTGTCTTGAATGCAGATGTCAGGGTCATGATCTTCACATCCTATTGGTGGTAGGGAGGGGTGATGGGGTGGGGGTTTGGGTGTACTCTGATTCACTTCTTAACTATGCTTACTTTGCTGTTGTTTGAGTATATACATTTGCTGGCTTAGTTGCCAGGTCTGTTTGTGCTTTAGCCCTTCTATCATATCGCATGACAAAGTACAAACAGAGAAGAGTTGGCTAAAGCACAAACAAGTCTGGCAACCCATCCATGAATCTTCCATTGTCTGATAGGAATTCAATACTGTATTTCAAAGTTTTCTTTCTCCTTTAAAATGATACGCTTGCCAGCTGTTTAGCTGAATGACCAACAGGATATAAAAGGGAAACAGGTTACATGAATGATGGAGAACCTTCTCATGGTGTGACAGTAAATAAACCAAATGATGTGTGTTTGAGTGTGACATGTATGTCTTTATCCATTTCTTCTGCAGGTTAGCGAGCCATTTACAGGTCTTGTAATAATCATGTATCTTTCATCCCCACTGTACATAGTTCAACATTACACGAGTAGCCAATCATTACAAAACATAGATTGTTACACAGTTATATATTTATTACACAGTATAATGACACATTGTAACACACACAAACTAGTGCCAAGAGGTTGTATTGGGTTTTGTGAGAAAGATTGTTGAGTAACTCCCTCTTAGAGGATGCATCCTTTAGTTCAAGTTTAATTTATTGCCTTCATGCGCTCTAGAACAGTGGGACTTCCTCTGCTCTTTAGGGAGAGGTAAAGAAGAGAACTACAAGGGACGAGTGAACAGATTCATGACTATTGGCAGCCCTTTGACCCCTGACCTCTGTGAGAGTTGAGGGCTGTGGGTAGAAGTCACCCAAAGGCTCAGATCTAGGATCAGCTTACCCTCACCTAACCTTAACCATCAGGGGGAAGAATGCAACACTGACCTCAGATCAGGGTCTAGGTGCACCTTCATCCTACTCTAAGCTGAGGCTGCTGAGCTGAACTCCAGACCTGAGGTCACTCCTCTCCTGCTACAGCCAGGTGGGGATCAACTGGGGTCTATTCAGTGATGTGAAACATTCTAAATGTTGTTGATCAAAGTAGAATGAATAGAGCTGACATGATTCCCTGTTCTATCTGACAGGCAATCAGATTTGTTCTACTCAAAACATTTCCATCAGATTTGTTCTACTCAAAACATTTCCATCAGATTTGTTCTACTCAAAACATTTCTATCAGATTTGTTCTACTCAAAACATTTCTATCAGATTTGTTCTACTCAAAACATTTCCATCAGATTTGTTCTACTCAAAACATTTCTATCTGAACGTTCTGTAACATTACATCCTCTTGAACAGGCCTCTGATGCTGCATGGGAGGTGCATGGCTCACGAACACCATTAGAATGAGTAATTGGCGTCCTCAACTCAAGTTTGTAGTAGCAAAAAGTACTGGACAAAAGGCAAAATACACTGGACAAAAGAAAAAATCTGCACTCACTGAAATATTCTTGAAGTTTGAATGTATTTTTTTAGCAGCAGAGCGTTTTGGCAACAGCCTTCGTCTGAACAATATCATTTTATTCTCCACTAACATTAGACGTCCAATCCCTTCTGTTAACAAACTAGTCACTTATCCTCACCCTCTCTTCCTAACCTTCACTGACCATTGTTGATCAACAGGGCCTAACAATGTTTTATTGCAAAAAAGGGAAAAAAGGAAGAAAAAAATCAGTGAGAATTTTACTGCAGTGATAAAAAATGGATTCCCCTAAATAAAGCATGTGTACAATACTGTGCCTCTGTCAGCTCTGCTCTCCGTGCACTGTGTTCCACACGTTTGGTTTGGCGTTTGTAGACCTCGTAGTTAACTGTAGTTACAGGGCATGTCCAGCAGAGAGAGATATGTGGTACAGTAGCCTACAGACCACATGGTTCAGTACAGTATTCTACTGTACACACGGTTCAGTACAGTATCCTACTGTACACGTGGTTCAGTACAGTATTCTACTGTGCACATGGTTCAGTACAGTATCCTACTGTACACATGGTTCAGTACAGTATTCTACTGTACACATGGTTCAGTACAGTATCCTACTGTACACATGGTTCAGTACAGTATTCTACTGTACACGTGGTTCAGTACAGTATCCTACAGTACACATGGTTCAGTACAGTATTCTACTGTACACGTGGTTCAGTACAGTATCCTACAGTACACATGGTTCAGTACAGTATCCTACTGTACACATGGTTCAGTACAGTATTCTACTGTACACATGGTTCAGTACAGTATCCTACTGTACACTGTACACGTGGTTCAGTACAGTATTCTACTGTACACGTGGTTCAGTACAGTATCCTACAGTACAAATGGTTCAGTACAGTATCCTACAGTACACATGGTTCAGTACAGTATCCTACAGTACACATGGTTCAGTACAGTATCCTACTGTACACATGGTTCAGTACAGTATTCTACTGTACACATGGTTCAGTACAGTATCCTACTGTACACATGGTTCAGTACAGTATTCTACTGTACACATGGTTCAGTACAGTATCCTACTGTACACATGGTTCAGTACAGTATTCTACTGTACACATGGTTCAGTACAGTATTCTACTGTACATGTGGTTCAGTACAGTATCCTACAGTACAAATGGTTCAGTACAGTATCCTACAGTACACATGGTTCAGTACAGTATCCTACTGTACACATGGTTCAGTACAGTATTCTACTGTACACATGGTTCAGTACAGTATCCTACTGTACACATGGTTCAGTACAGTATTCTACTGTACACATGGTTCAGTACAGTATCCTACTGTACACATGGTTCAGTACAGTATCCTACTGTACACATGGTTCAGTACAGTATTCTACTGTACACATGGTTCAGTACAGTATCCTACTGTACACATGGTTCAGTACAGTATCCTACTGTACACATGGTTCAGTACAGTATCCTACTGTACACATGGTTCAGTACAGTATTCTACTGTACACATGGTTCAGTACAGTATCCTACATTACACATGACTCAGTACAGTATCCTACAGTACACATGACTCAGTACAGTATCCTACAGTACACATTACTCAGTACAGTATCCTACAGTACACATGGTTCAGTACAGTATTCTACTGTACACATGGTTCAGTACAGTATCCTACATTACACATGACTCAGTACAGTATCCTACAGTACACATGACTCAGTACAGTATCCTACAGTACACATGGTTCAGTACAGTATCCTACAGTACACATGACTCAGTACAGTAGCCTACATACCACATGGTTCAGTACAGTATCCTACTGTACACATGGTTCAGTACAGTATCCTACAGTACACATGACTCAGTACAGTAGCCTACAGTACACATGGTTCAGTACAGTAGCCTACAGACCACATGGTTCAGTACAGTATCCTACTGTACACATGGTTCAGTACAGTATTCTACTGTACACATGGTTCAGTACAGTATTCTACTGTACATGTGGTTCAGTACAGTATCCTACAGTACAAATGGTTCAGTACAGTATCCTACAGTACACATGGTTCAGTACAGTATCCTACTGTACACATGGTTCAGTACAGTATGCTACTGTACACATGGTTCAGTACAGTATCCTACTGTACACATGGTTCAGTACAGTATTCTACTGTACACATGGTTCAGTACAGTATTCTACTGTACATGTGGTTCAGTACAGTATCCTACAGTACAAATGGTTCAGTACAGTATCCTACAGTACACATGGTTCAGTACAGTATCCTACTGTACACATGGTTCAGTACAGTATTCTACTGTACACATGGTTCAGTACAGTATCCTACTGTACACATGGTTCAGTACAGTATTCTACTGTACACATGGTTCAGTACAGTATCCTACTGTACACATGGTTCAGTACAGTATCCTACTGTACACATGGTTCAGTACAGTATCCTACAGTACACATGACTCAGTACAGTAGCCTACAGTACACATGGTTCAGTACAGTAGCCTACAGACCACATGGTTCAGTACAGTATCCTACTGTACACATGGTTCAGTACAGTAGCCTAAAGTACACAATGTAGGCTACATGATTCAGTACAGTAGCCTACAGTACACATGATTCAGTACAGTATCCTACATTACACATGACTCAGTACAGTATCCTACAGTACACATGACTCAGTACAGTATCCTACAGTACACATGACTCAGTACAGTAGCCTACAGTACACATGGTTCAGTACAGTATCCTACATTACACATGACTCAGTACAGTATCCTACAGTACACATGACTCAGTACAGTATCCTACAGTACACATGACTCAGTACAGTATTCTACAGTACACATGGTTCAGTACAGTATTCTACAGTACACATGGTTCAGTACAGTATTCTACTGTACACATGGTTCAGTACAGTATTCTACTGTACACATGGTTCAGTACAGTATCCTACAGTACACATGGTTCAGTACAGTATCCTACAGTACACATGACTCAGTACAGTAGCCTACAGTACACATGGTTCAGTACAGTAGCCTACATACCACATGGTTCAGTACAGTATCCTACTGTACACATGGTTCAGTACAGTATCCTACAGTACACATGACTCAGTACAGTAGCCTACAGTACACATGGTTCAGTACAGTAGCCTACAGACCACATGGTTCAGTACAGTATCCTACTGTACACATGGTTCAGTACAGTATTCTACTGTACACATGGTTCAGTACAGTATCCTACTGTACACATGATTCAGTACAATAGCTGACAGTACATAATGTATCTGCATGATTCAGTTTCAGCATGTCTACATTGTGCATTTATTCTGCTTAGCCTGATGGTGAGATCATAGCTCCCCACTTTGAAAGCCCAATGACGTGAACACAGGTATATTTACACAACAGTAGTTTTGTTCACTGTTCTCTGATGAAAGGGAAAGTGAAAGGGGATACAAGTGTCCAGGTGCCTTCTGGTTGTAGTTGTTGTTTACGTTTACTGTGGTAACTAAGAGACACACAATGCATGCAGACACACACACACATACATATTCATAGTTCTTCACATCTCAAGTCACCTCCAGATTGAGTTCTCTCAAGTCCTGACTCTCTCTCTCCCTCCCCTTCCTCTTCCTCCCTCATCTGTCGTTCTCCTTCATCTCCTCTCCCTGGAATGTGTAATACTCTGACGTCTGAGAATGTCTGAACTCATTACTGGTGTGAACATGCTGGACAGGCTGAGGATTTTCCTCTCGTTCTGTTAGGAGGGGATAACCTGCATGCCTGTCAGTCTGTGTGTGTCTGGCTACCTGACTGCCTGTGCATGTGTGCATGTGTCTCTGCGTGCATGTGTGTGTGTCTGGCTACCTGACTGCCTGTGCATGTGTGCATGTGTCTCTGCGTGCACGTGTGTGTGTGCGTACTTGTACCTGCATCCATGTGTGATCTCTCTACCACCTTTACATGTTATTATACACTAGCCAAGTGTGTCTGTAAGCACTCTCTCTAATCCTCATCCATCTCCAAGCTTTATCTTGGCCGGGTCGCAGTTGTAAATGAGAACTTGTTCTCAACTGGCCTACCTGGTTAAAGGTGAAATAAAAACTAAATAAAGCCTGACCAGGTTCAGGTGAGCTCTAAAGGTGTCCTCCTCTGTTCTGTTTAATATAATCCACCCTCTTCCTCTCTGATATCCTCAACCCTACAGGGCTACAGACTGGAAAGACCAAACAGAAGACAGTAATCCCACTGCCAGCCTGATCTCTCAACCTGACACACACACACACACGAACTAACAAATGAATGTGCGCTCACACACACACACACACACAAACTAACAAATGAATGCGCGCGCGCGCGCACACACACACACACACACACACACACACACACATCATTTGAGTCATCAGTCTACAGTGAAGGGCTGACTCAGCAGGGGTTTTACTGGAGTGTGAGGTGAGTGTGTGTCACATACTGCAACTTCAATCATTAAGGGCTCAATCATTGAGGAATCTGTAACGCATGAGCTTTACAGATTTAATAGAGCCCTACATTTAGGGTGGGTGTACATTAGTGGGGATATCTAGAATACATCTCCTGAGATGGAAGATAACTCAGGAGAAGTGGTTGTGAATAAACCAGGGCATAATACAGTCATATTAACCACATCCAAAAATGGCACCTATTCCCTTTGTAGTACATTATGTTTGATCCCGGCCCATAGGGCTCTGGTTAAAAGTAGTGCACTTTATAGGGAATATGGTGCCCTTTGGGGCATACATTTCATGTTGGTTAAAGCATATTCCATGGGTGAAACTTTGGTTTTTGTGGGGGGGCATAATTTGTAATCCAGTCGGATTAACACTCCAAACAGCCTACCCGACCAATAGGAGGCGTCCACATGGTCCTAAAGCACACCGTTGCCTCGTTTCGTATCACATTCCAATGATAAAACTGGGGGGGACAAAACTGCATCCCCAGTGAAAGTTGCACCCATGGCATATGAAGTGTTCGCAGATGAGAGTTATCTTCTTAATAATAAAGAGGAGCAACCCATGTTGTGATGTGAGACAGAGCTGGTAGCAGCAACGGCCTATCCCTGGCTGTCAGATGTCCCTCCGTTGTTTGCTGTGTTAGTTTGCCTAGAGATTATTTATATAGCCGTGGCTGAAAGCCTGGCACCCTTCTCTTCTGTCTCTATGTTTGGGATACAGTGCTTGACAACAAAGCGCAGGGCAGGTTATTTGTCGTTCCCACGAATCCAACCGGAAGGAGCAGGAAGTTACTCAAAACTGGACTTCCCTTCGCACGTCAAGCGGATGGCCTCAATATTCCTTTGATGGAAAAAGGTAATCAAATGTCATACTTGAGTAAAAGTAAAGAAATTACTCAAGTAAAAGTCACCCAGTAAAGTACTACTTGAGTAAACGTATTTGGTTTTACATATACTTAAGTATCAAAAGTAAATGTAATTGCTAAAATATACAGTGGGGCAAAAAAGTATTTAGTCAGCCACCAATTGTGCAAGTTCTCCCACTTAAAAAGATGAGAGAGGCCTGTAATTTTCATCATAGGTACACTTCAACTATGACAGACAAAATGAGAAAAAAAATCCAGAAAATCACATTGTAGGATTCCAGATCTTATAGTACAGGGGATATACAGTATAAGCAGACAATGAAAGCTCTTACAATACTTGATGATGACATTTCTCTAAAACAGGTTATAGGCTACATGTGCACCACCAAGTCAGAACAGTAGGATAAGTACAGGGGATATATAAGCAGACAATGAAAGCTCTTACAATACTTGATGATGACGTTTCTCTAAAACAGGTTATAGGCTACATGTGCACCACCAAGTCAGAACAGTAGGCTAAAGTTATGAGGGGGAAAGAGACCAAATAATTAAGGTGAGGCACATGGGCTACGAACAGCTTACTAAATAACATACACTTAGTATTACTTTATTGGCTACAGTATACATTTCTCCTTGGCATATTACATCACTTATGCAGCAACATACAATACATTTTTGGACTCACCGTTGTGCTGTGCTCACTTGAACAGGAAGGTGGTGCGGCAGTCCTTCTTGTGGGCAAATCTTGGAAACTTTAGCAGGGGAATAGCAGGCAGGGGAATAGCAGGCAGGAGAATAGCAGGAAGGAGAATAGCAGGAAGGAGAATAGCAGGCAGGGGAATAGCAGGCAGGGGAATAGCAGGAAGGAGAATAGCAGGCAGGGGAATAGCAGGCAGGGGAATAGCTTGCAGGGGAATAGCAGGCAGGGGAATAGCAGGCAGGGGAATAGCAGGAAGGAGAATAGCAGGCAGGGGAATAGCAGGCAGGGGAATAGCAGGCAGGAGAATAGCAGGCAGGAGAATAGCAGGCAGGGGAATAGCAGGAAGGAGAATAGCAGGCAGGGGAATAGCAGGCAGGGGAATAGCTTGCAGGGGAATAGCAGGCAGGGGAATAGTAGGCAGGAGAATAGCAGGAAGGAGAATAGCAGGCAGGGGAATAGCAGGAAGGAGAATAGCAGGCAGGGGAATAGCAGGCAGGGGAATAGCTTGCAGGGGAATAGCAGGCAGGGGAATAGCAGGCAGGGGAATAGCAGGAAGGAGAATAGCAGGCAGGGGAATAGCAGGCAGGGGAATAGCAGGCAGGAGAATAGCAGGAAGGAGAATAGCAGGCAGGAGAATAGCAGGAAGGAGAATAGCAGGCAGGGGAATAGCAGGCAGGGGAATAGCAGGCAGGGGAATAGCAGGCAGGGGAATAGCAGGCAGGAGAATAGCAGGCAGGGGAATAGCAGGCAGGGGAATAGCAGGCAGGGGAATAGCAGGCAGGGGAATAGCAGGAAGGAGAATAGCAGGCAGGAGAATAGCAGGCAGGGGAATAGCAGGAAGGAGAATAGCAGGAAGGAGAATAGCAGGCAGAGGAATAGCAGGAAGGAGAATAGCAGGCAGGGGAATAGCAGGCAGGGGAATAGCAGGCAGGGGAATAGCAGGCAGGGGAATAGCAGGAAGGAGAATAGCAGGCAGGAGAATAGCAGGCAGGGGAATAGCAGGCAGGGGAATAGCAGGAAGGGGAATAGCAGGCAGGGGAATAGCAGGCAGGGGAATAGCAGGCAGGGGAATAGCAGGCAGGGGAATAGCAGGCAGGGGAAGCGAAATACTAATTGCTTTGCAACACTTGCAGTTGCCACTGATTCCTTCCAACCCACTCATTGTTGAATTTGCAATTTCCAACTTGTTGTGTAATGTTTATGTCCAATGGCCGATGACCACCAATAGGTTTTATCTAGAATTTCTCTTCATATGACAAGGATTGAAAACGATTTGCCAGTGTCAATGTGATTCATGATGATGACTACTTGTCTTACTTGCTAGCTAAGATTTTGAAAGTATGATGTTGACATGTACAATCAAAGCTACGGTAGATATAATGTGATTTGACGTAATTTTATCTGTGGCCAACGACCTTGAGCCTTTTTGGATGGGCACTTCTATGTAAATCTATGGCAGTGCCCAAGGGGCTTGAACTTTCTAGCTCTCCCTGTAGATTTGGCAGTGATGTAGTGTCCCCATGAGTGACGGAACACTGAGCCAATCATGGTACAACTATAGAAGATTACTAACCCCTACACTCTGTATTTTCCGCTGGCTGCCCCTCCACCACAAAAAGCACTGAACCAGGCTGAAACACCTGCAAATGTGTTTTTACATTGTTTGCAAACTGATATGTGTCACACAGTAATGCTAAAATAACATGTTGAAACAGGCAGGGCTCAAACCAGGTGGGACTCTGCCCCACCAGCCCTGAATGATGGGTCGCCACTGAGCCAGGGGCATTCTCCACACTTAGACACCATGTACAAACTAAGCATGTGTGTTTAGTGAGTCTGCCATATCAGAGGCAGTAGGGATGACCAGGGATGTTCTCTGTTTAGTGAGTCTGCCATATCAGAGGCAGTAGGGATGACTAGGGATGTTCTCTGTTTAGTGAGTCTGCCAGATCAGAGGCAGTAGGGATGACCAGGGATGTTCTCTGTTTAGTGAGTCTGCCATATCAGAGGCAGTAGGGATGACTAGGGATGTTCTCTGTTTAGTGAGTCTGCCAGATCAGAGGCAGTAGGGATGACTAGGGATGTTCTCTGTTTAGTGAGTCTGCCAGATCAGAGGCAGTAGGGATGACCAGGGATGTTCTCTGTTTAGTGAGTCTGCCATATCAGAGGCAGTAGGGATGACTAGGGATGTTCTCTGTTTAGTGAGTCTGCCATATCAGAGGCAGTAGGGATGACTAGGGATGTTCTCTGTTTAGTGAGTCTGCCAGATCAGAGGCAGTAGGGATGACCAGGGATGTTCTCTGTTTAGTGAGTCTGCCATATCAGAGGCAGTAGGGATGACTAGGGATGTTCTCTTGATAAGTGTGTCTGCCAGATCAGAGGCAGTAGGGATGACTAGGGATGTTCTCTGTTTAGTGAGTCTGTCAGATCAGAGGCAGTAGGGATGACTAGGAATGTTCTCTGTTTAGTGAGTCTGCCATATCAGAGGCAGTAGGGATGACTAGGGATGTTCTCTGTTTAGTGAGTCTGCCATATCAGAGGCAGTAGGGATGACTAGGGATGTTCTCTGTTTAGTGAGTCTGTCAGATCAGAGGCAGTAGGGATGACTAGGGATGTTCTCTGTTTAGTGAGTCTGCCAGATCAGAGGCAGTAGGGATGACTAGGGATGTTCTCTGTTTAGTGAGTCTGCCATATCAGAGGCAGTAGGGATGACTAGGGATGTTTTCTGTTTAGTGAGTCTGCCATATCAGAGGCAGTAGGGATGACTAGGGATGTTCTCTGTTTAGTGAGTCTGCCATATCAGAGGCAGTAGGGATGACTAGGGATGTTCTCTGTTTAGTGAGTCTGTCAGATCAGAGGCAGTAGGGATGACTAGGGATGTTCTCTGTTTAGTGAGTCTGCCAGATCAGAGGCAGTAGGGATGACTAGGGATGTTCTCTGTTTAGTGAGTCTGCCATATCAGAGGCAGTAGGGATGACTAGGGATGTTTTCTGTTTAGTGAGTCTGCCATATCAGAGGCAGTAGGGATGACTAGGGATGTTCTCTGTTTAGTGAGTCTGCCATATCAGAGGCAGTAGGGATGATTAGGGATGTTCTCTGTTTAGTGAGTCTGCCAGATCAGAGGCAGTAGGGATGACTAGTGATGTTCTCTGTTTAGTGAGTCTGCCAGATCAGAGGCAGTAGGGATGACTAGGGATGTTCTCTGTTTAGTGAGTCTGCCGGATCAGAGGCAGTAGGGATGACTAGTGATGTTCTCTGTTTAGTGAGTCTGCCAGATCAGAGGCAGTAGGGATGACTAGGGATGTTCTCTGTTTAGTGAGTCTGCCAGATCAGAGGCAGTAGGGATGACTAGTGATGTTCTCTGTTTAGTGAGTCTGCCAGATCAGAGGCAGTAGGGATGACTAGGGATGTTCTCTGTTTAGTGAGTCTGCCGGATCAGAGGCAGTAGGGATGACTAGTGATGTTCTCTGTTTAGTGAGTCTGCCAGATCAGAGGCAGTAGGGATGACTAGGGATGTTCTCTGTTTAGTGAGTCTGCCAGATCAGAGGCAGTAGGGATGACTAGTGATGTTCTCTGTTTAGTGAGTCTGCCAGATCAGAGGCAGTAGGGATGACTAGGGATGTTCTCTGTTTAGTGAGTCTGCCGGATCAGAGGCAGTAGGGATGACTAGTGATGTTCTCTGTTTAGTGAGTCTGCCAGATCAGAGGCAGTAGGGATGACTAGGGATGTTCTCTGTTTAGTGAGTCTGCCAGATCAGAGGCAGTAGGGATGACTAGGGATGTTCTCTGTTTAGTGTGTCTGCCAGATCAGAGGCAGTAGGGATGACTAGTGATGTTCTCTGTTTAGTGAGTCTGTCAGATCAGAGGCAGTAGAGATGACTAGGGATGTTCTCTTGATAAGTGTGTGAATTGGACCATATTCCTTCCTGCTAAACATTCTAAATGTAATGAGTACTCTTGGGTGTCAGGGAACATGTAAAAAGTGCATGATTTTCTTCAGGATTGTAGTAAAGTTGTCAGAAATATTAATAGAACCTCAAAAACGGCTTCAGTAGTTATTTAAAGTACTTTTACTTAAGTAATTTACACCACTGCAATATTCAACTGTAAAGTTCACTCCTAGACTACAGTTGAAGCCTACATACAGTAGCCTATACAAACCTTCCAATGTCACTTTCTAAGTCTATAATGAATGCGTGGGGAGGAGTGCATAATAAATAGAGAATAAATAGAGCAATAGAAATGACAGGTGATAATAATAGATTTAGTGGGCTAACATTTCCCATGACATTTGATTGTAATAGTTTGTTCCTAATATTGAAGCCTGGGGACATGGCACCGTTAATAATATCATAAGGGAGATGTTCTCTCTGGGGGTTGCTGCTGTCTTTGTTCAAGGCTGCACCCCGCCCTAGCACGCCTCCATACTCACTTTGTCATGGTTCCACGAATACCCACACTACGGATAAAAACACCGGTGGTCATCTGTGATAGTGAGTGAAAAGCCCACATCTCTTCGAGAATGTGGCTGGCGAGGTGAGGGCGTGCTCCGACGCGCTCCGACGCGCTCACTGCGGGTAAAAAAGAAAAGGACACCCCACCTATCCCTGAATACGTGCTCGCCACCCTCCAGTCTTTCCCTTTCTCGCTTTTGCGTGCACGCACCTAAACACGTCCGCCCCCCTGTCACTACTCTCGTCCCTCTCTGACCCACAGTCAGTCGCACACATTTATACACATGCATGCGGGTGGACGGCGGATTCTGAAATCTCCGTGAAGATGGTGGTACCGGGGCTGTTTTTTTAACTGTGCTTAGATAGCTCACATAACGCTTTACAGCGGTATCCATTGTGCCTCTTCTGGAAAGAAAGACCGGTGAATGGCCAGACAACGGGAATAGAAGAACATCTCAAAGGGATAGAGAGGATCGGACGGGAAGTGCGTTTAAATAGCTAAACCCGCAAATCTGCCTTGAATACAATTGAAGTATTTGGACAGAAGAAACAGACGTCTGCTTCTTCATGCAATTGAGTTAAAGTGGGGGATCAAGGAGCCGCTTGTCTGTTCAGGGAGGACTCGGTGTCCGGGGGATACGAGGAAGGGAGAAAGCTGGTAATTAGCCCATATTCTCCACTTGCTATTCGTCTGCGACTCAATGGGAAGAATAGTGGCGTGGGAAAAGTTTCCATCAAACGAGCAAAGGAGGACGGAAAGGGGCTACATACAACCAAGACTGGCTTCCGCCGTGGCCCTGTATGGATGGCAGACTGAAGTTTACTGACAATTCAATTGCCGGTCACTCGTGGAATTATGGGAGAAATCAGTGCCAGTTATCAGGAAATTCAAATAAATGTTATGTTGACTTGACTGTTCTTGTATTATCAAAACAATATTTACTCAACACAGACTGAGCATGGGATGGATCCAATAAAGTAGGTATTTGCGCGTGTAGGCTTACACTTGATCTCCAATTCAATTGTAGGTCTACTACATTTTGCAGCTTTTTGCTCTGCCAACTTGTCCTCTTAAAATTGCCCACTTCTGTCAGCGTGGATCCCCGGGAATTGGAGGCGCAGCTTTGGAAATTCCGGAGAGGGACCTCAGGAAAGGACGGGGCTCCATCCATGGAAATACTTACGAATAGGCCTTTCCCAATCACAGCAAGAGCATGTGGGTAAAGAAGGATAATGGGCATTAGACGTCAGTGTTTGTTTTCTCTTTCTTGTTTATGGGAAGACATTTCCGCCTTAAATAACCCAGCACATGTCAAACAATAGTTCCGTAACTGTGGCTTTTCTTGCAATGCCTTTACAACGACGGTGCTTGGGTTCATTTGGGGAATATGGGATAAAGTTCTATACACACTAAGTGTTCACGTGTGAAGTTTGAAATTATTATTTTTCTCATATATCACTGTAAATTGGAAGCAATTTCTGAATGCATTATAGTCTACTTGCTTAAAAGCATTACCATGTAATATATAACATATAAGAGAGGACAGGCAGGAGGCTACAGTTCTGTAGAGACAAATATAAATGCAGACGGGATCTAAAATCAATGGAGGATTATTTTGACAGTGCATGTACAAAGAATGGCTATGCAGGCAGCCAAGTAGTGAGAGCATGAAGGAATTTGATCCAGGTTTCAGTTGTCATTATCTGAAGAATTTGTCCCAATATACCAGTAGTCTACAGTCGGCTATTTAGTCAGGGGAGAGCCTTGGAAATACTACTGAAATGCTACTGAATACTACTAAAGTAGTATTACACAACTAGGTTTCTACAGTCAACATAATTATGTTATGTAAGATTTTGACTTCTCCCCAAATCTTTTTCAATGAGTCAAAAACAGTTGTCAGTACTTGGACTGGAACAGAATGAACTGTGCCGACACAAGTGCGTCAAAACAGAGGGGAAGGTATAAGAATGTGAGTATTGACGTCATGAGGGGCAATAATTAACAGATCAAAATTCAGTACAGGCTAACTGTCAGACTTTTTCTCTGGAGATGTTTTCTGTTAGTGCATAATTTATTTGTTCTAGTCTAGAGGGTACCACACTCAATACATTCATAGCCTACATTGCCTTGCAAATAGCAATTCGAATTTCTGTTAGATTAAAAAGCAACATGGCATCCCCCCAACATCAGCAGCTGCTGCCTCACAACACAGAGGTGAGCTGTGACTCAAGCGGTGAGGGCAGCGTCTCCGTGAGGATCAGCAGTAGTGTCAAACACAAGCACGGAGGAGGAGCCGGGGCGCTGGGTGGCATGGGAGGAGGCTTCATGGGGAGTGGGTCCAAACACTGCAAGTACAGCATCTCCTCTAGCTGCAGCTCGGGAGAGTCCGGGGTTCTCAGGCCCGTGGTTAAGGGGCTGCGAACCCAGAGGAAGATGCCCCAGCTGTTCGAAAGGTCTGCGGGGCACTTCTGGGACCCAAAGTTTGACTCTCCCATCCTGGAGGAGGCATGCAGGGAGAGGTGCTTTCCCCAGACCCAGCGGAGGTTCCGCTACGTCCTCTTCTACCTGTTCGCCGCCAGCCTCCTCTGGGGGGTGTACTTCAGTGCCAACCCCGACCGGTGTGACCGAACTGCCTTCCTCGTCCCCACCGCCTGCTTCCTCCTCTTCTGCCTCCTCCTCTTCCTTTTGACGTTCACAAGGATCTACGTCCGCTGCTACAACCAGGCGTCACTGCTGCTCATCGTGGTGACTTTTGCCCTCACCCTGGCACCCCAGATCCAGACAGCCGGCTTCAGGGACCTGGAGACCCTCCCTCCTGAGGATGTGGTGGAGGATGTGGGGGACTTCAGTGGCATGGAGCCCAGAAATGTGACCTTCAACCGGGACTTACCCACGGGCAGCGCCTGCCTATCTCCAGTAGGGACCTTCTCCCTGGGCATGGAGGTGCTGCTGCTACTCTACAGCGTCCTCCACGTCCGACTCTATGCCTCGGTGCTACTGGGACTTCTCTACTCTGTGCTCTTCGAGGCTCTGGGATGGCTTCACCTCACCCAGGCTGCTGGGGATGGTTGGAGCCAGGCCATGGAGGGGTCTGACTGGGACACTCTACGCTGGCTGGGGCCAGCCAAAGCTTTGCTCCACCTGTGCGCCCATGCCATCGGCATCCACCTTTTCATCATGTCTGAGGTGCGATCGCGAAGTACCTTCCTCAAGGTGGGCCAGGCCATCATGCACGGCAAGGACCTGGAGGTGGAGAAGGCGCTGAAAGAACGCATGATCCACTCGGTGATGCCTCGGAGGGTGGCCGACGACCTGATGAAGCAGGGCGACGAGGAAGGCTTGGCGGGCGGGAGCTCGGCCAAGCGCTACTCCAGCAGCGGCGCGGCGGCCGTCATCTCCAGTCCCAAGAACAACAAGAGGAATAAGACCTCAATCCCGAGAGGCCAGATCATCTTCAGACCCTTCAACATGAAGCGCATGGAGCCCGTCAGCATCCTCTTCGCGGATATCGTAGGCTTCACCAAGATGTCTGCCAACAAGTCGGCCCACGCCTTGGTGGGGCTCCTCAATGACCTCTTTGGACGTTTTGACCGGCTGTGTGAGCTGACGTGCTGTGAGAAGATAAGCACCCTCGGGGACTGCTACTACTGCGTGGCAGGCTGCCCTGAACCTCGGGCTGACCATGCCTACTGCTGCGTAGAGATGGGGCTGGGCATGATCCAAGCCATCGAACAGTTCTGCCAGGAGAAGAGCGAGATGGTTAACATGAGGGTGGGCGTCCACACGGGCACTGTCCTGTGCGGTATCCTCGGGATGAAGCGATTTAAGTTCGACGTGTGGTCCAACGACGTGAACCTGGCCAATTTGATGGAGCAACTGGGCGTGGCCGGGAAGGTGCACCTATCAGAGGCCACCGCCAACTTTTTGGATGACCGGTACCAGCGGGAGAACGGACGGGTCACTGAGAGGGTTGGACAGAGCGTGGTGGCGGACCAGCTGAAAGGTACGTGACCAGCTGGTTGCAAGGCGGGGATTGCACATCTGTGGGAATGGGTTGTGATTTATGTGATTGCTTTCAGTGGTGGAAAAAGTACCCAAATGTCATACTTGAGTAAAAGTAAAGGCACCTTAATAGAAAATTACTCAAGTCACCCAGTAAAATACTACTTGAGTAAGTCTAAAAGTATTTGGTTTTAAATATACTTAAGTATCAAAAGTAAAAGTATAAATCATTTCACATTCTATATATTAAGCAAACCAGACAGCACGTTTTGGCTAGCCAGGGGAACATACTAACACTCAGACATTTACAAATGACGCATGTGTGTTTGGTGAGTCCGCCAGATCAGAGTCAGTAGGAATGACCCGGGCTTTTCTCTTGGTAAGTGAGTGAATTGGACAGTTTCACTGTCCTGCTAAGTATTCAAAATGTAACGAGTACTTTTTGGGTGTCAGCGAAACTGTACAGACTAAAAACTACATCATTTAAAAAAATGTATGTAGTGAAGTATAAGTTGTCACAAATGTTAATGGTGAAGCACAGAAACCCCAAAAAACGACTTAAGTAGTACTTGAAAGTACTTTTCCTTAAGCGTTCCAGTATTGCCTGGCTGTCAGGAGTTAAGCACAGATTGAGATGTTTTAGTGATGGCTAAATGTGACATGATATCCAGTCTTGTGTATTTGTTTAGCATGGCATGGAGAGAGTCAGAAGCAGTATTGATATTGATCTCTCTATGCAGTGGAACATTTTAACATATGCTGGGACTTTTCTTGTTCTGCCTTACTGATGGCCTCTCTATCAAATAAAATGTTATTTGTCACATGCACCGAATACAACAGGTGTAGCCTTTACCATGAAATGCTGACTTACAAGCCCTTAACCAACAATGCAGTTTAAGAAATAGAGTTAAGAAAATATTTACTGAATAAACTAAAGTAAAAAAATGTAATCAAAAGGTAACACAAGGAAATGACATAACAACAACGAGTCAATGTACAGGGGGTACCGGTACCGAGTCAACGTGCAGGGGGTACCGGTACCGAGGCAACGTACAGGGGGTATCGGTACCGAGGCAACGTACAGGGGGTACCGGTACCGAGGCAACGTACAGGGGGTACCGGTACCGAGTCAACGTGCAGGGGGTACCGGTACCGAGGCAACGTACAGGGGGCACCGGTACCGAGTCAACGTACAGGGGGTACCGGTACCGAGTCAACGTGCAGGGGGTACCGGTACCGAGTCAACGTGCAGGGGGTACCGGTACCGAGGCAACGTACAGGGGGCACCGGTACCGAGTCAACGTACAGGGGGTACCGGTACCGAGTCAACGTACAGGGGGTACCGGTACCGAGTCAATGTACAGGGGGTACCGGTACCGAGGCAACGTACAGGGGGTACCGGTACCGAGGCAACGTACAGGGGGTACCGGTACCGAGGCAACGTACAGGGGGCACCGGTACCGAGGCAACGTACAGGGGGCACCGGTACCGAGGCAACGTGCAGGGGGTACCGGTACCGAGTCAATGTACAGGGGGTACCGGTACCGAGTCAACGTACAGGGGGTACCGGTACCGAGGCAACGTACAGGGGGTACCGGTACCGAGGCAACGTACAGGGGGTACCGGTACCGAGGCAACGTACAGGGGGTACCGGTACCGAGGCAACGTACAGGGGGCACCGGTACCGAGGCAACGTGCAGGGGGTACCGGTACCGAGTCAATGTGCAGGGGGTACTGGTACCGAGTCAATGTGCAGGGGGCACCGGTACCGAGGCAACGTGCAGGGGGTACCGGTACCGAGTCAATGTGCAGGGGGTACCGGTACCGAGGCAACGTACAGGGGGTACCGGTACCGAGGCAACGTACAGGTGGTACCGGTACCGAGGCAACGTACAGGGGGCACCGGTACCGAGGCAACGTACAGGGGGCACCGGTACCGAGGCAACGTGCAGGGGGTACCGGTACCGAGTCAATGTACAGGGGGTACCGGTACCGAGTCAACGTACAGGGGGTACCGGTACCGAGGCAACGTACAGGGGGTACCGGTACCGAGGCAACGTACAGGGGGTACCGGTACCGAGGCAACGTACAGGGGGTACCGGTACCGAGGCAACGTACAGGGGGCACCGGTACCGAGGCAACGTGCAGGGGGTACCGGTACCGAGTCAATGTGCAGGGGGTACTGGTACCGAGTCAATGTGCAGGGGGCACCGGTACCGAGGCAACGTGCAGGGGGTACCGGTACCGAGTCAATGTGCAGGGGGTACCGGTACCGAGTCAATGTGCAGGGGGTACCGGTACAGAGTCAATGTGCAGGGGGTACCGGTTAGTCGAGGTCATTTGACGGTAGGGGTAAAGTGACTATGCATGGATAATAAAAGGCGAGTAGCAGCAGTGTAGAACAAAGGTGTGGGGGGGTCAATGTCAATAGTCTGGGTGACCATTTGATTAATTGTAATCTATCGGTCCTCTACTGATGCAGCAAGGTCACCTAACGGCAGCAGTAATAAGGACAGTACGGCTGTTCATTTTCACTTAGTAAACCTATGTGGTTTTAATGAAAACACCTTTATGCTGTGTTGTTTATGTGCTGCAGTACGGTGCACCCATTTCTGCTCTGAATGAGAGCTTTATACAGGGCCAGTCGGGACACTACATCAAAGGGGATTGGTGGTTCCCTCTTTGTTGTCCGTGATTGCAAGACACATTGGGCCTGGCACTGGTCAAGGTCAGCACCTGTTTC
This sequence comes from Oncorhynchus mykiss, assembly GCF_013265735.2. Taxonomy (NCBI): domain Eukaryota; kingdom Metazoa; phylum Chordata; class Actinopteri; order Salmoniformes; family Salmonidae; genus Oncorhynchus; species Oncorhynchus mykiss. Next base: position 88,911,880 of record NC_048576.1, on the reverse strand, counting down.
ACAGTGTCATATGTCATACGTTGGGGACATCAGGGACAGGGGGGTTCAGTCTGTTGGGAGGTGCCCTTTGTGGCTGACTGGGTGTTGGTTTTATCTGACACTGAACCACAAACAGACTGTTGTACCCCTCTGTCCCCCATCCTCCCCCTTATTTCTGTTCCCTGTTCAGTTATATTGCCTGCCTGCCTGTCTGCCACCCAGACGTCATCCTCAATGTGACCCTGTTCTCTTACCCTGGCTCTGAACCTCCAAGGGATTGTCTTACCTTAGTGAGACAATTTCCTTAGGGGGACCTCTTAAGGCTAGGCAGAATACTGCCCCCTTTGGAGGAATTGCGTGCCCATAGTAAACTGAAAAAAAATCTGTCCAAAATTGCTAATATATGCATATAATAATTATTATTGGATAGAAAACACTCTAAAGCTTCTAAAACCGTTGGAATTATGTCTGTAAGTATAGCAGAACTCACAGGGCAGGCATTCTTCCAAACTAGTTTTGGGATCATGAAAGTTGGGGCAACTTTGACGTGATCGCCCCCACCCTTCCCAACCAGCTATGGATCTGGGGACACTTTCTATGTCTTCCACTAGATGTCCTCATTCAGTAGAGCGTTTAATCGTTCAAATCCCGCGAGTTTTGGCCCTATGGGAGTGAATTGAGTGCGTGTCGCGAGAAAATACCTGTGCGTTAGGGCGCGAATTGGTTACATTCATTCCTTTGTTCCAGCACTCCGGAGGAGAACTAACAATGACCGGTTGAATTGAAAATTGTTTTGTACGTTTAGAACATCCTAAAGCTTGATTCTGCACTTAGTTTGACCTGTTTAGTCGACATATAATATGTAATTTTGAAGTTTTGATGCGCAACTTTTCGGGACCAGAGGACATTTTGGGTGCATTTCAGCTGATATTGTTAGCAGATGCTAATACAAAGACACAAGACTTGAAACCAAACGATGTTTTGGGTAAGTATGAACCCTTCCAGTACATTCTGAACGAAGACCATCAAAGGTAAGGGAATATTTATGCTGAAATTGTGTGTTTCTGTTGACTCCAACATAGCGGAGAAATATTGCTTATGTCTGAGCGCCGTCTCAGACTATTGAATAGTGAGTGATTTCTGTAACGTTAAAAAGAAATGTAACAAAGCGATTGCATTAAGAAGCAGTGTATCTTTCTAACTATATGTAGAACATGTATATTTAGTCAAAGTTTATGATGTCTATTTACGTTATCTTGTGGCGCTATCTATATTTTCTGCTGACATTTTTCAGTATTTTCTGAACATGAATTCAATGTAAATGGACATTTATGGATATAAATGGCATATTATTGAAAAAAAAAATGTACTGTGTAACATGTCCTATTACTGTCATCTGATGAAGATTTTCAAAAGGTTAGTGAATGATTTATTTTTTAATCCTGCTTTAATAATTTTATATTTTCTGGGACAAAATGGCTGCCTCTTGTCTTGGTTTCGGTGGTGGTCTAATATAAATACGTGGTGTGTTTTCGCCGTAAAACATTTAAAAAATCTGACATGCTGGGTAGATGAACAAGGTGTTTATCTTTCATTTGAGGTATTGGACTTGTTAATGTGTGAGGTTAAATATTTCTAAGAATATTTTTGCGTTCCATGCGCCACTTTCCAGCTGAACGTGGGAGGGGTCGTTCCCAAAAGGGAACCCTCACCCGTCAACAGGCTGGGGAGACACTATAGACCCAAACTGTTACAGCCCTATATCTATCCTACCCTGCCTTTCTAAAGTCTTCAAATCCCACTGTACCTTCTCCGCTATGCAATCTGGTTTCCACGAGGGTCATGGGTGCACCTCAGGCACATTCAAGGTCCTAAACGATATCATAACCACCATCAATAAAAGACAAGACTGTGCAGCCGTCTTCATCGACTTGGCCAAGGCATTCGACTCTGGCAAACACCCCATTCTTTTCAGCAGACTCAACAGCCTTTGTTTCTCAAGTAACTGCCTCGCCCGGTTCACCAACTACTTGTCAGATAGAGTTCAGTGTGTCAAATCATAGGGCCTGTTGTCCGGACCTCTGGCAGTCTCTATGGGGGTGCCACAGGCTTCAATTTTAGCAATTTTCTTCAACCGATCGCCGCCCGCACCTGCCCACCCGTCTAGCATCACTACACTGGACGGTTCTGACTTACAATATGTGGACAACTACAAATACCTAGATGTCTGGTTAGACTGTAAACTCTCCTTCCAGACTCACGTTAAGCATCTCCAATCCAAATTTAAATCTAGAATCGGATTCCTATTCCACAACAAAGCATCCTTCACTCATGCTGCCAAACATACCCTCGTAAAACTGACTATCCTACCGATCCTTGACTTCGGCGATGTCATTTACAAAATAGCCTCCAACACTCTACTCAGCAAATTGGATGTAGTCTATCACAGTGCCATCCGTTTTGTTACTAAAGCCCCTTATACCACCCACCACTGCGACCTGCATGCTCTTGTTGACTGGCCCTCGCTTCATATTCATCGCCAAAACCACTGGCTCCAGGTCATCTATAAGTCTTTGCTAGGTAAAGCCATGCCTTATCTCAGCTCACTGGTCACCATAGCAGCACCCACCCGTAGCAGGTATATTTCACGGGTCATCCCCGAAGCCAACTCGTCCTTTGGCCGCCTTTCCTTCCAGTTCTCTGCTGCCAATGACTGGAACGAATTGCAAAAATCACTGAAGCTGGAGTCTTATCTCCCTCACTAAATTTAAGCATCGGCTGTCAGAGCAGCTTACCGATCATTGCACCTGTACACAGCCCATCTGTAAATAGCCCACCCAACTACCTCATTCCCATATTGTTATTTTTTTGTTTGTTGCTACATTGCACCCCAGTATCTCTACTTGCACATTAATCTTCTGCACTATCCATCACTCCAGTGTTTAATTGCTAAATTGTAATTATTTCGCCACTATGGCCTATTTATTGCCTTACCTCCCTTATCTTACTACATTTGCACACACTGTATATATATTTTTCTATTGGGTTATTGACTGTACGTTTGTTTATTCCATGTGTAACTCTGTTGTTTGTGTCGCACTGCTTTGCTTTATCTTGGCCAGGTCGCAGTTGTAAATGAGAACTTGTTCTCAACTGGCCTACCTGGTTAAATAAAGGTGAAATAGAAATAAATAAATACGTGCAACTATTTATGTAACAGCTTTTCTTTATAAATGGAGATGTCAGCAATTTACAGTGCATCTGCTCCGCCTCGTTTCAGCCTCTCTCTCCGTCTCCATTATCTCTCTCTCTCTCTCTCTCTCCGTTTCCTTTTCACGCTCTCTATTCCTCACACTGTCCCGCTCTCCCTGCTAAATCACATAACCCCAGAGAGACCAGTAATTCACTTTTATTTGATGCTTTTATGCAAATACCTCTGATGGAACTAAAACTCTGGCTTAATGGCTCTTTTCATCACCTGGAGAATCAGTACATTATCACCTAGCAGTAATGAAGTTATGGTGCCAAACGTAGCTGTGTTTGAAAGGCTGAGGGATTGAACCGCCACTAAAATGAAAATCCCCTTTATTCTGCTTCGCTCTCCAGCCATAGCAGTATCAGAGGCTCACACCACACAACTGTCATTGTGGGCAATGATAGGACCTACCATGTTTTGATTCAGTGAGATTGTTGTTGGTGTGTCGTGGAGTCATGTATATCATGAATATGTGGAACTACCAGTATTATTTTACCTTGATTTAACTTTGCAAGTCAGTTAAGAACAAATTCTTATTTTCAATGATGGCCTAGGAACAGTGGGTTAACTGCCTGTTCAGGGGCAGAACGACAGATTTGTGCGTTGTCAGCTCGGGGATTTGATTTTGCAACCTTTCGGTCCAACGCTCTAACCACTAGGCTACGCTTCCGCCCCATACTCTACCAGTATACTCTATCAATATACTCTGCAGTGTATAGTCAGGGTTTTCAGGTCAAAAGGACGAGTCACCTCGCTCATTCCCACGACCCTGCGTCCCACATGCAAGGGGAAAGTCCCCTTCACAGCTAGTAGGTAGATGCTATGCTGGCTGACTTGTGTGTCACATCTCATCATTTTTAGAAGCTGGGCGAGGAACTCTGCAGAACGAAACATTGGGGCCTTCACATATATACATTAGGGGAAAGTCCTTTCCCAGCTCGTAGGTAGATGCTGGTTTGGCTGACCTGGGTAGTAAAGAAATGAACAATGTCATGCAGTACATCACATGATTCCGAGCTTCTGGCTGAGACACTGCAGAAAGAAATACTGAGATTCTTATTCCAACTTTAATAGTGACAACGTTTTGGTATAAGGAAGGACTATATATCGTGCATGCCTTTTTTTGTGTCTCTAGGCCTATGTTGGATCACAGTGGAGCCAATCAGGGTAAATGCCTGTGTGTGATTCCAGAGCATGAAGACAATCAGAGCATTGTCATAGTATTATAACAGCATGGCAGCGGCTGGTGGCGGGGGCTGGTGGCGGCGGGCTGGTGGCGGGGGGCTGGTGGCGGGGGCTGACGGCGGGCTGGTGGCGGGGGCTGACGCCTCAGCAGGTGCAGCTGGTCAGCTGTAAATGATGGATGATGGCGGGAAGGAATGAAGATTCTTCTCTGTCAGAGACACCACCGCTCCCGTTTGTCAGGCAGCCCCTGGAGTGTCTTTAGTAGGCCACACACACACACACACCAGCAGGCGTGAAAAAGACCTGAAACCCAACGATGGTTGAATTTTTTATGGAGTGGTCGGGCCCGTTATGCTCTCTCCATCTGAGGGAAAATGGTGTCTTTTAACGGGTCCCCAGGCGCCTGTCCAAGACCGTCTGTGTAGTGTTGGTTTCCCTTCTCCAATCTCTCCCTCCCTCCCTTCATCTATCTCTCATCCATCTCTCTCTCTCTCCCTCCCTCCCTTCATCTATCTCTCATCCATCTGTCCCTCTCCATTCTCACTACCTCTGCTTTTCTCTCCCTCCCCCCTCTCTCACTCCCCCCCACCTCCCCTCTCTCCTTCTTCCTCAGCCTCTCACCGATACTGTCTGTTAGGGCCATTTCACACTGCATCTTTGATGTGTGGGCGTGTTGCTCTATGTGTGACTTTACCATCATTCCATTTCTCAACACCATGACTCATGGTTACAGTCAGGTCATTGTAACATTGCGTAGTGAGAACAAACCTTCAAGATTTGTGTACTTTAGTCAGCATATATAGTGTGCCAAGTTGCCTGCCTCAGTCTATACACTGCACAGCTATAGCAGCAGTCTCTGTCTATACACTGCACAGCTATAGCAGCAGTCTCTGTCTATACACTGCACAGCTATAGCAGCAGTCTCTGTCTATACATTGCACAACTCTAGCAGCAGTCTCTGTCTATACATTGCACAACTCTAGCAGCAGTCTCTGTCTATACATTGCACAGCCATAGCAGCAGTCTCTGTCTACACTGCACAGCTATAGCAGCAGTCTCTGTCTATACATTGCACAGCTATAGCAGCAGTCTCGGTCTATACACTGCACAGCCATAGCAGCAGTCTCTGTCTATACACTGCACAGCCATAGCAGCAGTCTCTGTCTACACTGCACAGCTATAGCAGCAGTCTCTGTCTATACATTGCACAGCCATAGCAGCAGTCTCTGTCTACACTGCACAGCTATAGCAGCAGTCTCTGTCTATACATTGCACAGCTATAGCAGCAGTCTCTGTCTATACATTGCACAGCTATAGCAGCAGTCTCTGTCTATACATTGCACAGCTATAGCAGCAGTCTCTGTCTATACATTGCACAGCTATAGCAGCAGTCTCTGTCTATACACTGCACAGCTATAGCAGCAGTCTCTGTCTATACACTGCACAGCTATAGCAGCAGTCTCTGTCTATACACTGCACAGCTATAGCAGCAGTCTCTGTCTATACACTGCACAGCTATAGCAGCAGTCTCTGTCTACATTGCACAGCTATAGCAGCAGTCTCTGTCTACACTGCACAGCTATAGCAGCAGTCTCTGTCTACACTGCACAGCTATAGCAGCAGTCTCTGTCTATACACTGCACAGCTATGCAGCAGTCTCTGTCTATACATTGCACAGCTATAGCAGCAGTCTCTGTCTACACTGCACAGCTATAGCAGCAGTCTCTGTCTACACTGCACAGCTATAGCAGCAGTCTCTGTCTATACACTGCACAGCTATAGCATCAGTCTCTGTCTACACTGCACAGCTATATCAGCAGTCTCTGTCTACACACTGCACAGCTATAGCAGCAGTCTCTGTCTATACACTGTACAGCTATGCAGCAGTCTCTGTCTATACACTGCACAGCTATAGCAGCAGTCTCTGTCTATACACTGCACAGCTATAGCAGCAGTCTCTGTCTATACATTGCACAGCTATAGTAGCAGTCTCTGTCTACACACTGCACAACTCTAGCAGCAGTCTCTGTCTATACACTGCACAGCTATAGCAGCAGTCTCTGTCTATACATTGCACAGCTATAGTAGCAGTCTCTGTCTATACACTGTACAGCTATGCAGCAGTCTCTGTCTATACACTGCACAGCTATAGCAGCAGTCTCTGTCTACACTGCACAGCTATGCAGCAGTCTCTGTCTATACACTGCACAGCTATAGCAGCAGTCTCTGTCTATACATTGCACAGCTATAGTAGCAGTCTCTGTCTACACACTGCACAACTCTAGCAGCAGTCTCTGTCTATACACTGCACAGCTATAGCAGCAGTCTCTGTCTATACATTGCACAGCTATAGTAGCAGTCTCTGTCTATACACTGTACAGCTATGCAGCAGTCTCTGTCTATACATTGCACAGCTATAGTAGCAGTCTCTGTCTACACACTGCACAACTCTAGCAGCAGTCTCTGTCTATACACTGCACAGCTATAGCAGCAGTCTCTGTCTATACATTGCACAGCTATAGCAGCAGTCTCTGTCTATACACTGCACAGCTATAGCAGCAGTCTCTGTCTATACATTGCACAGCTATAGCAGCAGTCTCTGTCTACACTGCACAGCTATAGCAGCAGTCTCTGTCTATACACTGCACAGCTATAGCAGCAGTCTCTGTCTATACACTGCACAGCTATAGCAGCAGTCTCTGTCTATACACTGCACAGCTATAGCAGCAGTCTCTGTCTATACACTGCACAGCTATAGCAGCAGTCTCTGTCTATACATTGCACAGCTATAGCAGCAGTCTCTGTCTATACATTGCACAGCTATAGCAGCAGTCTCTGTCTACACTGCACAGCTATAGGAGCAATCTCTGTCTATACATTGCACAGCTATAGCAGCAGTCTTCAGCCAAGGAGGCAGCGTGTTATGAGCTTGCCAGGTGAGTAATAAGGCTATATTTCCATTTTAGTCATTTAGCAGACATTTTTATCCAGAGTGACTTACAGGAACAATTAGGGGTCAAGGGCACAATGACAGATTTGTCACCTAGTCGGCTCGTGAATTCTAAATAGCAACCTTTCGGTTACTGGCCCAACGCCCTTAACCAATAGGCTACCATAAGTGCCCTTTACTTAACAGCCAGAGGAAGAAATGATTTACAGCGCAACATTTCTCGCTCGTTAATTAGATTCACGAGGACGAACGCGTCTGCCCTCACCACTCTCCCTTTTTTTCCCGCCTCAGGTTAAATGTGCCGTTTCCACTCCTCTGACTCCACCCTCCTCCCCCTCTTCGCTCCTCCCCCTCCTCCCCCTCGCCTCCCTTCCCTCCATGATGTATTCAGTTCACTTCCCAAGATGTATCCTGTCCTTGTACTTTTTCTTGGCCCGCTGAGAGAGCTAGCTGTCAGGAGGAGAGAGTTGTGCTTGTTCGCTGTGAAAAATCTTCCCCACTGTCTTAGCGTACATAAGCTACAGTAAGTCATGGTGGGAGGGTGTGGATTCTGGCAGGGTCGGAGCTCTTTGCTCGCCCAGCTGTGGGAGTAAATGGCTTTGACCCAGACACTAATTGTTGTGCCACTGCCCTCCCTCCATGGTCTTGATGTTCTTTTGAGTTAGTTAATGTCTCACTCTTGGTGTTCAGGGCCTTCAACGCATTTTAACAGGCCAAGATTGTATTCAAGCCTTTTTTTAAATCTATAACTGGGTCTTTTTCCCCTTTGGCACTGCTAAGCCAGGCCGAGCTGTAGGCCTACTGGGCTGGACTGGTTATGCATCCATCATAGTTGCTGGAACTGTGCTGGAAAGCACAATGTGAAAATAAAATATCCAAGCCAACCAGTTCAGGACGGCTCTATAGTCTAAAGTGTAAATCAGGCTTTTCATTACACACATGCTTAAACACACTGGTGTCTGACCTACAGTACCAGTCAACAGTTCGGACAAACCAACTCATTCAACGGTTTTTCTTTATTTGTTATTATTTTCTACATTGTAGAATAATAGTGAAGACATCAACACTATGAAATAACACATATGGAATCATGTAGTAACCAAAAAAGTGTTAAACAAATCTAAATATATTTTAGATTTTTCAAAGTAGCCACCCTTTGCCTTGATGACAGCTTTGCACACTCTTGGCATTTTCTCAACCAGCTTCACCTGGAATGTTTTTCCAACAGTCTTGAAGGAGTTCCCACATATGCTGAGCACTTATTGGCTGCTTTTCCTTCACTTTGTGGTCCAATTCATCCCAAACCATCTCAATTGAGTTGAGGTTGGGTGATTGTGGAGGCCAGGTCATCTGATGCAGGACTCCATCACTCTCATTCTTGGTCAATTAGTCCTTACACAGCCTGGAGGTGTGTTGGGTCATTGTCCTGTTGAAAAACACATTATATAGTCCCACTAAGCACAAACCAGATGGGATGGCGTCTCGCTGCATAATGCTGTGGTCACCATGCTGGTTAAGTGTGCTTGGAATTCTAAATAAATCACTGACAGTGTCACCAGCAAAGCACCATCACAAGTCCTCCTCCATGCTTCATGGTGGGAACCACACATGCGGAGATCATCTGTTCACCTGCTCTGCGTCTCATAAAGACAAAGTGGTTAAAACCAAAAATCTCAAATTTCCACCGGTTTAACACAGGTTTAATGTCCATTGCTCATGTTTCTTGGCCCAAGAAACTTGGTCCTTTAGGTTTTTTTTGCAGCAATTCGACCACGAAGGCCTGATTCATGCAGTATGCAGTCTCCTCTGAACAGTTGATTTTGAGATGTGTCTGTTACTTGAACTCTGTCAAGCATTTATTTAGGCTGCAATTTCTGAGGCTGGTAACTCTAATGAACTTATCTGGGTCTTCCTTTCCTGTGGCGGTCCTCATGAGAGCCAGTTTCATCATAGTGCTTGATGGTTTTTGCGACTGCACTTGAAGAAACTTGCATGAAAGTAATGATAGACTGTCATTTCTCTTTGATTATTTGAGCTAGTCTTGCCATAATATGGACTTGGTCTTTTACCAAATAGGTCTATCTTCTGTATACCACTCCTACCTTGTCACACCACAACTGATTGGTTCAAACACATTAAGAAGGAAAGAAATTCCACAAATTAACTTTTAAGAAGGCACACCTGTTAATTGAAATGTATTCCAGGTGCATACCTTACGAAGCTGGTTGAGAGAATGCCAAGAATGTGCAAAGCTGTCATCAAGGCAAAGGGTGGCTACTTTGAAGAATCACAGATATAAAATCTATACACTTTTTGGTTACTACATGATTCCATGTGTTATTTCATAGTTTTGATGTCTTTACTATTATTCTACAATGTAGAAAATAGTACAAATAAAGAAACAACCTTGAATGAGTAGGTGTGCCCAAACTTTCGACTGGTACTGTAACTGTTTACAATTTATTGTTGTGTTTGTAGCCTCTGGCTGAGTGCCAAATAGTTAAATGTCACAGGTGCATCCTGTTAAGGATGAGCTAGCCAGTCCCTAAGTGACGCTCTAATAATAGCCATTCTGCATCTGCTTGTGTCTGTCTACATGGTGCTAATAAGTCATTTTGACATTGTTTTTAAGTCTTACATTTCCTTCACTAAAATTGCTGACTGTATGCAGAATGCCTTGTGAGTTAGTTGAGATACAGTCTTAGCCGAGGAAGCCTAGGCTTAAACAGTGAAGTTGACAGGTCTGACTGAATCGTTGGGGAAGTGGCTGTGTCTGAAGGAACGCAGTATCGTCTGTACTGCTGATTAGATTTAAAAGGGGCGTCAGGTAGTCTAAGAGCGTTGGGCCTGTGGTAGAATTACAACATTATGTTAATCACATTACTTTTATATTAAAATGTATTCCTATATTAGTACATCCTGTCTGTTTTAGAACTCTCGTGGCTGTGTGAACTGAGACGAGCCTCTGAGATTCTAACGCTGATAGTCGATTTACGATGGCTTGGTGATAAGACAACATTCCATTGACGTGAACGTTCGGTTAAGGCAGCCTCCTGCACCTCTCTGATTCAGAGAGGTTAAATGCGGAAGATACATTTCGGTTGAAGTCATTCAGTTGTACAACTGACTAGGTATCCCCCTTTCCCCTTCTATCCCTGACAAGAGCAGTCAGTGAGCACCTCTTCAGAAGTGGCTTTTTGATCTCTGCGTACCTCTCTCCCCCTGTCTCTGTGTGGTCCTAGTCTAGTGTCTGTCTGTCTGCCAGCTTGTCTATCCGTCCGCCCGTCCGTCTGCAATGTTTGCCCGGCCCCCTGTTGTCCCTATCTCAGTGGAAATGGGAGCTATTTTGGGCTCTCACCCTGCAAATTACCTGGCTGTGTCCATCCTGTCTTGGTGACTAATTCAGAGCGATGGCACCTGCAGAACATCACGCTATAGTTGGAGCTAAATGTCAGCATCGTAGAAATAGAGTTACTAGAATGGGCACCCCCTTTCAAGTCAATGAGACCATGATAGGTGGACTAGTAATTCTATTTCTACAGTTTGTATGGCTCTCTTTAGTCTGTTTTAGATGACAGAATTCAGGTGACAGAATTCCAGCGCTCGGACAAGAGCTGGTTATGCTGCTTTGAAGTGGATGGATCATATTATTATATCATATTCTTGTTGAATGTAGAACCCTGACTGTCACGACTTCCGCTGAAGTTGGTCCCTCTTCTTGTTCGGGCGGCGTTCGGCGGTCGAAGTCACCGACCTTCTAGCCATCGCTGATCCTCTTTTCATTTTCCATTGGTTTTGTCTTGTCTTCCATCACACCTGGTTCCAATCCCATCAATTACATGTTGTGTATTTACCCCTCTATTCCCCCTCATGTCCTTGTGGGTGATTGTTTATTGTAGTGTTTGTGCTCGTCTGTCCTGGTGTGTGTTTACCCCTCTGTTCCCCCTCATGTCCTTGTGGGTGATTGTTTATTGTAGTGTTTGTGCTCGTCTGTCCTGGTGTGTATTTACCCCTCTGTTCCCCATCATGTCCTTGTGGGTGATTGTTTATTGTAAGTGCTTCTGCTCGTCTGTCCTTGTGTGTATTTACCCCTCTGTTCCCCATCATGTCCTGGTTGGTGATTGTTTATTGTAAGTGTTTGTGCTCGTCTGTCCTGGTGTGTATTTACCCCTCTGTTCCCCATCATGTCCTTGTGGGTGATTGTTTATTGTAAGTGTTTGTGCTCGTCTGTCCTGGTGGGTGATTGTTTATTGTAAGTGTTTGTGCTCGTCTGTCCTGGTGTGTGTTGGGTTATGGACCCATTTATTATATTATTCTGTTTCCCAGTGGGTTTTTGTTAATAAACTGCGGTGTTGGAAACACAGTTATTTCTCCTGCGTCTGACTTCTCTGCCGCCAGTGAAACACCTCTTCCACTGACCTTCTCCAACTGTACTGCTGAGCTCAGTGGTGTACTGCTTCTGCTAGGGAGCTGGGGCGTAGACCTGGGTTCAACTACTATTCACCCCTTCCACTGACCTTCTCCAACTGTACTGCTGAGCTCAGTGGTGTACTGCTTCTGCTAGGGAGCTGGGGCGTAGACCTGGGTTCAACTACTATTCACCCCTTCCACTGACCTTCTCCAACTGTACTGCTGAGCTCAGTGGTGTACTGCTTCTGCTAGGGAGCTGGGGCGGAGACCTGGGTTCAAATACTATTCACCTCTTCCACTGACCTTCTCCAACTGTACTGCTGAGCTCAGTGGTGTACTGCTTCTACTAGGGAGCTGGGGTGTAGACCTGGGTTCAAATACTATTCACCCCTTCCACTGACCTTCTCCAACTGTACTGCTGAGCTCAGTGGTGTACTGCTTCTACTAGGGAGCTGGGGCGGAGACCTGGGTTCAAATACTATTCACCCCTTCCACTGACCTTCTCCAACTGTACTGCTGAGCTCAGTGGTGTACTGCTTCTGCTAGGGAGCTGGGGCGTAGACCTGGGTTCAAATACTATTCACCCCTTCCACTAACCTTCTCGAACTGTACTGCTGAGCTCAGTGGTGTACTGCTTCTGCTAGGGAGCTGGGGCGGAGACCTGGGTTCAAATACTATTCACCTCTTCCACTGACCTTCTCCAACTGTACTGCTGAGCTCAGTGGTGTACTGCTTCTGCTAGGGAGCTGTGGCGTAGACCTGGGTTCAAATACTATTCACCCCTTCCACTGACCTTCTCCAACTGTACTGCTGAGCTCAGTGGTGTACTGCTTCTACTAGGGAGCTGGGGCGGAGACCTGGGTTCAAATACTATTCACCTCTTCCACTGACCTTCTCCAACTGTACTGCTGAGCTCAGTGGTGTACTGCTTCTGCTAGGGAGCTGGGGCGGAGACCTGGGTTCAAATACTATTCACCCCTTCCACTGACCTTCTCCAACTGTACTGCTGAGCTCAGTGGTGTACTGCTTCTGCTAGGGAGCTGGGGCGTAGACCTGGGTTCAAATACTATTCACCCCTTCCACTGACCTTCTCCAACTGTACTGCTGAGCTCAGTGGTGTACTGCTTCTGCTAGGGAGCTGTGGCGTAGACCTGGGTTCAAATACTATTCACCCCTTCCACTGACCTTCTCCAACTGTACTGCTGAGCTCAGTGGTGTACTGCTTCTGCTAGGGAGCTGGGGCGTAGACCTGGGTTCAAATACTATTCAAAATCTTTCAAATACTTTGAGTGTTTGCTTTAGCCTGCCTGGAGTGTTAAATGGGTGGAGTTTGCGGTATTGGATGTATTCCTTTGGTTCCATTTTGCCAGGCAAGCTCAATCAAACACAGCAAAAATGATTTCAAATAGTATTTGAACATAGATCTGCTGGGGGAGCGTTGGATCACATCACTCTCCTCCTCTCTAGGGACATGTTAAATTAAACAGGACTGGGTAATCTTATCTACTCGAAAGTGATTCATGTTAGTAATGCTCACTTGTTACATCTTCCACACAGGCCTTGGTTGGGTCTGGCACTCTATTCCCTATATAGTGCACTGCTTTTGACCAGGGCCCATAGGGGTTTAGTCCAAATTAGAGCACTATATAAGGAATCCGCTGCCATTTGGGACACAGACCTGGCGTTCAACACGTATTTCTCACTAAAACCCAAAACACATCAGGTCTTTGCTAATAAATGTTTATCATTAGACATGTTATTGATTCTCTATAATAGGGCTGTCATGTTGGTGTAATTTATGAAGCATTGATGTGTTCTGAGAGGGAAAAGAGGCTTTGGGGATTAGATATCACAGAGAATCGACTAGAAGACGGAGGCTTAAGACACTCAATTTGTATTCTTGTCTGTGTTATTAATCTCTCTCTATACGGTCAGGCACGCACACCGTTCACTGCTTGGTGATTGGGTAATTGATTAGCTCCATTGGAATTGATCTTGTTGGAAAGAGTGGGACCCTGGTAACTGCAAATAGTCAAGATGATGAATGTTCATGCATCCCCGCACACCAAACGGGTTGTTATTCAATTCAGCCCCAGAACAGGTAACTGTTATCGGTGAAGGCACACACACGTAGACACACACACACACACACCACCCAAGCACAATGCTACAGTAGTCTATAGTGATCCACACTACAGAGTTCTCTGCCTGCTTGTGATTCAAACAATCCTATTTACATTTTGAAGATTACTAATGCAACTACCTGTGACCTTGACAAGGAGAAATGATGCTAGCTTGGAGGTCGTTCTCAGAGAGCCCAGAGGGCGAAATGGAGCGAGGGAGGAAAAACAGGGAGGGAGGTAGAAATAGATGGAATGAGAAATGGAGCACGGCCTATTAGCAATGTATTGCTGCAGGCTGCTATGAGGCTGTCCCAGCCGAGTCCTCTGGGTCGCCGGGCAGAATATAGCAGAACCACATCTATGATCTGGCTGAGGTACTCTAACAGGGTTTCATAGTAAGGTCCAGTTAAACTGTAACCCTGTTACAGAAACTTGAGCATTGATTGTGTGTGTCTTTGTGTGTGTGTGTGCCCATGTATATTCACGCCTATACGGGCCCTCTTTGCAACCCCGTTCAGAGCTTGAACAGGGCTGTTCCTGTCCTGAAGTCATTTTAGTTAAGCCTCAGAGCTCAAATCACTACATAGTAGTGGGTGGTTAAGCTGTGGAGGCAGCTGCAGGGATGGTATGTAAGACTAAGGGTAAATAGATCCCGGGGATTACCATTATGTTGCATACTGCGAGTGGCGGCGGGAGAAGGGTGTGCTTTCATCTAAAGCCTGGGGAGACTGGGGACAACGTAACTGCACACTGTAGAGTGAAGACAGAGGGCTGGAGGGGACAGGAGACTGTAGAGTGAAGACAGACAGGCTGCAGGGCTGGAGGGGACAGGACAGGGGACAGGAGACTGTAGAGTGAAGACAGACAGGCTGCAGGACTGGAGGGGACAGGAGACTGTAGAGTGAAGATAGACAGGCTGCAGGGCTGGAGGGGACAGGAGACTGTAGAGTGAAGATACACAGGCTGGAGGGGACAGGACAGGGGACAGGAGACTGTAGAGTGAAGACAGGCTGCAGGGCTGGAGAGGACAGGAGACTGTAGAGTGAAGACAGACAGGCTGGAGGGGACAGGAGACTGTAGAGTGAAGACAGGCTGCAGGGCTGGATGGGACAGGACAGGAGACAGGAGACTGTAGAGTGAGGACAGGCTGCAGGGCTGGAGGGCTGGAGGGGACAGGAGACTGTAGAGTGAAGACAGACAGGCTGGAGGGGACAGGAGACTGTAGAGTGAAGACAGACAGGCTGGAGGGGACAGGAGACTGTAGAGTGAAGACAGACAGGCTGTAGGGCTGGATGGGGACAGGAGACTGTAGAGTGAAGACAGACAGGCTGGAGGGGACAGGACAGGGGACAGGAGACTGTAGAGTGAAGACAGGCTGCAGGGCTGGAGAGGACAGGAGACTGTAGAGTGAAGACAGACAGGCTGGAGGGGACAGGAGACTGTAGAGTGAAGACAGGCTGCAGGGCTGGATGGGACAGGACAGGAGACAGGAGACTGTAGAGTGAGGACAGGCTGCAGGGCTGGAGGGCTGGAGGGGACAGGAGACTGTAGAGTGAAGACAGACAGGCTGGAGGGGACAGGAGACTGTAGAGTGAAGACAGACAGGCTGGAGGGGACAGGAGACTGTAGAGTGAAGACAGACAGGCTGTAGGGCTGGATGGGGACAGGAGACTGTAGAGTGAAGACAGACAGGCTGGAGGGGACAGGAGACTGTAGAGTGAAGACAGACAGGCTGTAGGGCTGGAGGGGACAGGACAGGGGACAGGAGACTGTAGAGTGAATACAGACAGGTTGCAGGGCTGGAGGGGACAGGACAGGGGACAGGAGACTGTAGAGTGAAGACAGACAGGCTGCAGGGCTGGAGGGGACAGGAGACTGTGGAGTGAAGACAGACAGGCTGGAGGGGACAGGAGACTGTAGAGTGAAGACAGACAGGCAGGCTGCAGGGCTGGAGGGGACAGGACAGGAGACTGTAGAGTGACGACAGGCTGGAGGGCTGGAGGGGACAGAAGACTGTAGAGTGAAGACAGACAGGCTGGAGGGGACAGGAGACTGTAGAGTGAAGACAGACAGGCTGTAGGGCTGGAGGGGACAGGAGACTGTAGAGTGAAGACAGACAGGCTGCAGGGCTGGAAGGGACAGGACAGGGGACAGGAGACTGTAGAGTGAAGACAGACAGGCTGCAGGGCTGGAGGGGACAGGACAGGGGACAGGAGACTGTAGAGTGAAGACAGACAGGCTGCAGGGCTGGAGGGGACAGGAGACTGTAGAGTGAAGACAGACAGGCTGGAGGGGACAGGAGACTGTGGAGTGAAGACAGACAGGCTGGAGGGGACAGGAGACTGTAGAGTGAAGACAGACAGGCAGGCTGCAGGGCTGGAGGGGACAGGACTGGGGACAGGAGACTGTAGAGTGACGACAGGCTGCAGGGCTGGAGGGCTGGAGGGGACAGAAGACTGTAGAGTGAAGACAGACAGGCTGGAGGGGACAGGAGACTGTAGAGTGAAGACAGACAGGCTGTAGGGCTGGAGGGGACAGGAGACTGTAGAGTGAAGACAGACAGGCTGCAGGGCTGGAAGGGACAGGACAGGGGACAGGAGACTGTAGAGTGAAGACAGACAGGCTGCAGGGCTGGAGGGGACAGGACAGGGGACAGGAGACTGTAGAGTGAAGACAGACAGGCTGCAGGGCTGGAGGGGACAGGAGACTGTAGAGTGAAGACAGACAGGCTGCAGGGCTGGAGGGGACAGGAGACTGTGGAGTGAAGACAGACAGGCTGCAGGGCTGGAGGGGACAGGAAAGGGGACAGGAGACTGTAGAGTGAAGACAGACAGGCTGCAGGGCTGGAGGGGACAGGAGACTGTAGAGTGAAGACAGACAGGCTGCAGGGCTGGAGGGGACAGGAGACTGTGGAGTGAAGACAGACAGGCTGCAGCGCTGGAGGGGACAGGACAGGGGACAGGAGACTGTAGAGTGAAGACAGACAGGCTGTAGGGCTGGAGGGGACAGGAGCCTGTAGAGTGAAGACAGACAGGCTGCAGGGCTGGAGGGGACAGGAGACTGTAGAGTGAAGACAGACAGGCTGGAGGGGACAGGAGACTGTAGAGTGAAGACAGACAGGCTGGAGGGGACAGGAGACTGTAGAGTGAAGACAGACAGGCTGTAGGGCTGGATGGGGACAGGAGACTGTAGAGTGAAGACAGACAGGCTGGAGGGGACAGGAGACTGTAGAGTGAAGACAGACAGGCTGTAGGGCTGGAGGGGACAGGACAGGGGACAGGAGACTGTAGAGTGAATACAGACAGGTTGCAGGGCTGGAGGGGACAGGACAGGGGACAGGAGACTGTAGAGTGAAGACAGACAGGCTGCAGGGCTGGAGGGGACAGGAGACTGTGGAGTGAAGACAGACAGGCTGGAGGGGACAGGAGACTGTAGAGTGAAGACAGACAGGCAGGCTGCAGGGCTGGAGGGGACAGGACAGGAGACTGTAGAGTGACGACAGGCTGGAGGGCTGGAGGGGACAGAAGACTGTAGAGTGAAGACAGACAGGCTGGAGGGGACAGGAGACTGTAGAGTGAAGACAGACAGGCTGTAGGGCTGGAGGGGACAGGAGACTGTAGAGTGAAGACAGACAGGCTGCAGGGCTGGAAGGGACAGGACAGGGGACAGGAGACTGTAGAGTGAAGACAGACAGGCTGCAGGGCTGGAGGGGACAGGACAGGGGACAGGAGACTGTAGAGTGAAGACAGACAGGCTGCAGGGCTGGAGGGGACAGGAGACTGTAGAGTGAAGACAGACAGGCTGCAGGGCTGGAGGGGACAGGAGACTGTGGAGTGAAGACAGACAGGCTGCAGGGCTGGAGGGGACAGGACAGGGGACAGGAGACTGTAGAGTGAAGACAGACAGGCTGCAGGGCTGGAGGGGACAGGAGACTGTAGAGTGAAGACAGACAGGCTGCAGGGCTGGAGGGGACAGGAGACTGTGGAGTGAAGACAGACAGGCTGCAGCGCTGGAGGGGACAGGACAGGGGACAGGAGACTGTAGAGTGAAGACAGACAGGCTGTAGGGCTGGAGGGGACAGGAGCCTGTAGAGTGAAGACAGACAGGCTGCAGGGCTGGAGGGGACAGGAGACTGTAGAGTGAAGACAGACAGGCTGGAGGGGACAGGAGACTGTAGAGTGAAGACAGACAGGCTGGAGGGGACAGGAGACTGTAGAGTGAAGACAGACAGGCTGTAGGGCTGGATGGGGACAGGAGACTGTAGAGTGAAGACAGACAGGCTGGAGGGGACAGGAGACTGTAGAGTGAAGACAGACAGGCTGTAGGGCTGGAGGGGACAGGACAGGGGACAGGAGACTGTAGAGTGAATACAGACAGGTTGCAGGGCTGGAGGGGACAGGACAGGGGACAGGAGACTGTAGAGTGAAGACAGACAGGCTGCAGGGCTGGAGGGGACAGGAGACTGTGGAGTGAAGACAGACAGGCTGGAGGGGACAGGAGACTGTAGAGTGAAGACAGACAGGCAGGCTGCAGGGCTGGAGGGGACAGGACAGGAGACTGTAGAGTGACGACAGGCTGGAGGGCTGGAGGGGACAGAAGACTGTAGAGTGAAGACAGACAGGCTGGAGGGGACAGGAGACTGTAGAGTGAAGACAGACAGGCTGTAGGGCTGGAGGGGACAGGAGACTGTAGAGTGAAGACAGACAGGCTGCAGGGCTGGAAGGGACAGGACAGGGGACAGGAGACTGTAGAGTGAAGACAGACAGGCTGCAGGGCTGGAGGGGACAGGACAGGGGACAGGAGACTGTAGAGTGAAGACAGACAGGCTGCAGGGCTGGAGGGGACAGGAGACTGTAGAGTGAAGACAGACAGGCTGGAGGGGACAGGAGACTGTGGAGTGAAGACAGACAGGCTGGAGGGGACAGGAGACTGTAGAGTGAAGACAGACAGGCAGGCTGCAGGGCTGGAGGGGACAGGACTGGGGACAGGAGACTGTAGAGTGACGACAGGCTGCAGGGCTGGAGGGCTGGAGGGGACAGAAGACTGTAGAGTGAAGACAGACAGGCTGGAGGGGACAGGAGACTGTAGAGTGAAGACAGACAGGCTGTAGGGCTGGAGGGGACAGGAGACTGTAGAGTGAAGACAGACAGGCTGCAGGGCTGGAAGGGACAGGACAGGGGACAGGAGACTGTAGAGTGAAGACAGACAGGCTGCAGGGCTGGAGGGGACAGGACAGGGGACAGGAGACTGTAGAGTGAAGACAGACAGGCTGCAGGGCTGGAGGGGACAGGAGACTGTGGAGTGAAGACAGACAGGCTGCAGGGCTGGAGGGGACAGGACAGGGGACAGGAGACTGTAGAGTGAAGACAGACAGGCTGTAGGGCTGGAGGGGACAGGAGACTGTAGAGTGAAGACAGACAGGCTGCAGGGCTGGAGGGGACAGGAGACTGTGGAGTGAAGACAGACAGGCTGCAGCGCTGGAGGGGACAGGACAGGGGACAGGAGACTGTAGAGTGAAGACAGACAGGCTGGAGGGGACAGGAGACTGTAGAGTGAAGACAGACAGGCTGGAGGGGTCAGGACAGGGGACAGGAGACTGTAGAGTGAAGACAGGCTGCAGGGCTGGAGGGGACAGGACAGGGGACAGGAGACTGTAGAGTGACGACAGGCTGTAGGGCTGGAGGGGACAGGAGACTGTAGAGTGAAGACAGACAGGCTGGAGGGTTCAGGACAGGGGACAGGAGACTGTAGAGTGAAGACAGACAGGCTGTAGGGCTGGAGGGGACAGGAGACTGTAGAGTGAAGACAGACAGGCTGGAGGGGTCAGGACAGGGGACAGGAGACTGTAGAATGAAGACAGGCTGCAGGGCTGGAGGGGACAGGAGACTGTAGAGTGAAGACAGACAGGCTGCAGGGCTGGATGGGACAGGACAGGAGATAGGAGACTGTAGAGTGAAGACAGGCAGGCTGCAGGGCTGGAAGGGACAGGACAGGGGACAGGATACTCTAGAGTGAAGACAGACAGGCTGTAGGGCTGGAGGGGACAGGAGACTGTAGAGTGAAGACAGACAGGCTGGAGGGGTCAGGACAGGGTAAAGTACTCCATGGGCCAGAGCTAAATGCTCAATTTCATTGATGTGAAACCTTCTGTACATTGCAGATAGAAATAGAATGAATAGAGCTGACACGATTCCCTATTCTACATAACAGACAATAACATCTGTTCTACACCATTCATTTCTATCTGAATGTTGTGTAACGGTGCATCCTCCTGAACAGATCAAATCAAATCAAATTGTATTAGTCACATGCGCAGAATACAACAGGTGTAGTAGACCTTACAGAGAAATGCTTACTTATGAGCCCTTAACCAACAATGCAGTTAAAAAAAATACGGATAAGAATTAGAAATAAAAGTAACAATTAATTAAAGAGCAGCAGTAAAATAACAATAGCGAGACAATATACAGGGAGATACTGGTATAGAGTCAATGTGCAGGGGCACCGGTTAGTTGAGGTAATATGTACATGTAGGTAGGAGTTATAAAGTGACTATGCATAGATGATAACAACAGAGGGTAGCAGCGGTGTAAGGAGGGAGGGGCAATGCAAATAGTCTGGGTAGCTATTTGATTAGGTGTTCAGGAGTCTTATGGCTTGGGGGTAGGAGCTGTTTAGAAGTCGCTTGCCATGTGGTAGCAGAGAGAACAGTCTATGACTAAGGTGGCTGGAGTCTTTGACCATTTTTAGGGACTTCCTCTGACACCGCCTGGTATAGAGGTCCTGGATGGCAGGATGCTTGGCCCCAGTGATGTACTGGGCCGTTCGCACTACCCTCTGTAGTGCCTTGCGTTTGGAGGCCGAGCAGTTGCCATACCAGGCAGTGATGCAACCATGCTCTTGATGGTGCAGCTGTAGAAACTTTTGAGGATCTGAGGACCCATGCCAAATATTTTCACGACTGTCTTGGTGTGCTTGTACCATGTTAGTTTGTTGGTGATGTGGACACCAAGGAACTTGACGCTCTCAACCTGCTCCACTCCAGCCCCGTCGATGAGAATGGGGGCGTGCTCGGCACTCTTTTTCCTGTATTCCACAATCATCTCCTTTGTCTTGATTACGTTGAGGGAAAGGTTGTTGTCCTTGTACCACAGGGCCAGGCCTCTGACCACCTCCCTATAGGCAGTCTCATCTTTGTAGGCCTGCTACTGTTGTGTCATCTGCAAACTTAATGTTGGTGTTGGAGTTGTGCCTGGCCGTGCAGTCATGAGTGAACAGGGAGTACAGGAGGGGATTGAGCACGCACCCCTGAGGGGCCCCCGTGTTGAGGATCAGCATGGCGGATGTGTCTACCTACCCTTACCACCTGATGGCGGCCCATCAGGAAGTCCAGGATCCATTTGCAGAGGGAGGTGTTTAGTCTCCTTAGCTTAGTGATGAGCTTTGAGCATTCTCACATAGGTGTTCCTTCTGTCCAGGTGGGAAAAGGCAGTGTGGAGTGCAATAGAGATTGCATCATCTGTGGATGTGTTGTGGCGGTATGCAGATTGGAGTGGTTCTCGGGTTTCTGGGATAATGGTGTTGATGTGAGCCATGACCAGCCTTTCAAAGTACTTAATGGCTACAGACGTGAGTGCTACGGGCCGGTAGTCATTTAGGCAGGTTACCTTAGTGTTCTTGGGCACAGGCACTATGGTGGTCTGCTTAAAACATGTTGGTATTACAGACTTGGACAAGGAGAGGTTGAAAATGTCTGTTTTAGATTCCGTCTCTCACGGTTGAAGTGTACCTATGATAAAAATTACAGACGTCTACATGCTTTGTAAGTAGGAAAACCTGCAAAATCGGCAGTGTATCAAATATTTGTTCTCCCCACTGTAGTCCTCCGCCCCTTGTCTTACCAGATGCTGCTGTTCTATCCAGCCAGCTCTATGTTGATAATGTCAGCGTTCAGCCACGACTCCGTGAAGCATAAGATATTACAGTTTTGAATGTCCTGTTGGTAGTTTAATCTTCCGCGTAGGTCAGCGACAGTAAATTGTTCACGTCGGGCTCATCAGACTCGTTAAAGGAAAAAAAGGATTCTGCCAGTCCGTAGTGAGTAATCGCAGTCCTGATGTCCAGAAGTTATTTTTGGTCTTAAAAGATGGTAGAGGTAACATTACAATACGTTTTTAAAAAAGTTACAAAGAACACAAATAAACAAACAAAAAACACAAACGGTTGGGGACATGTGAAACATCTGTCTTCTCTATTTAACAGGCCCCTGCTGTATTGTAGTTTCTAACTAGTTAGCCCGACACCCAGCAGTGCAGCACACATCCCTGTAGACTGACACCTGTGACGTCATTAGCTTTATCTGCTAGGCCCTGTTCATTGGCCGTTTTGAACCCAAGTGAAACTGGTAAGGTTCTACCTGACCTTGTCTCTTCACAATACAGATATATATTTTCTGCTGCAAAGGGTTTTGCTACAGAGTTCCTTGCTAAACAGGACCCAGTACTCAGCAAAATGACCTGTGTCATACTGGGTGAATTTGGCAACCGATATGTACAGCAAGGTTATTGTAGAATTGTGATATGGTAATTAGAGTTTTATAGTGCCAGTCAATCAATTATGCTATGTCATAGGCTACAGTACAATACCACTGCTCAGCAATATCAGACCAGGCCTATTACCGTTTCATGCTGTGTGGTTGCTCAAGCAAGGCTTGCATATGTTCACGGGTGTGTGTGTGTGTGTGTGCATGCATGTTAGAAATCCCTAACTGGATCCACAGTAGAGGATAGCTGTCTCTCCAGTGGAGTGTCTGGTCTCTATCCTCTCCACAGAGGGAGCCCTGAGGGAGGGTCAAGGAGAGAGAGAGAGAATCAGAGCACTGTTGTTTGTCTGTTATAGGAACATAAACACTTCATAACCTCCGACCCACTGTTTACCAGTAATGTCTGCAATAAACATGGCTGTCTTTAGAGTTATAATGGCAATGTAGGCTGTTGTTGTTCTTGTCAGAAGGCGTCAACATTAAGGCTATGTGTACACCTGATAGTAAGCTGCAAACACAAAGCTGTGTATAAGAGCATAAAGTGGACAAATAATCCTCAAAATCTACTTTGAATAATACTAGGTTTTAGTCAGAAACCTTGGTTTAAACCACTTGAATAAAACCAAGTTTAAACACTGGAACTCTGCTTTTCACATTCTGTTTTCCAGCATGGATTCCGTCAGCTACTGTGTAACCAGGCCAGCTCTTTGCAGTTCGGTCAGTGAGAGACAACTGACCATTTAGTGTTATTGGATAATTAGCAGAGTGTTAATGGATGTCTCTGACCTTGTCTGGCTGTCTGCCTGCTCAGTTAATAGCAAGGTCAGTGCCAGTGGTCAAGCATCCTGGATGTGAGTTAGAGTGGGCAGGAAGGGTACAGGCGGGGAGAGGGGGGTAGACGGGCACTAGCCTGGGGTCAGGGGTTACCGTACCAGCTGCTCTGCTGCTTTGGCTGCTGCTTACAGATCACACTGCCAGCCCAGCCCCCTCTCTTCAGCAAGGCCACCATCACTGGAAACGTCCTGCTGTGTTCCCTTGTGTCCCCATCATGTTATTCATGTGATCTTGTTTAAGTTGTCGTTATTTAGTAGAGGACATGCTGTAGGCACCAGAATATGTCTGTGTGTCTTTAATGCATTTCTCATCCCTCCCTTTCTGTTATTTCATGGATTGGATCCTCTTGGTTTACTTACCATCAGTAACCTGTAGGCTCTGTTGGTCCTCCATCAGCAGTGGGGACTGCTGAATCAGATTTTCACCAGCATATAGACATGTTGTATCCCTTAACCTTAACGGAGCAGTTTCTGATTTTCACCAGGATATAGACATGTTGTATCCCTTAACCTTAATGTAGCGGTTTCTGATTTTCACCAGGATATAACCATGTTGTATCCCTTAACCTTAATGTAGCGGTTTCTGATTTTCACCAGGATATAACCATGTTGTATCCCTTAACCTTAATGTAGCGGTTTCTGATTTTCACCAGGATATAACCATGTTGTATCCCTTAACCTTAATGTAGCGGTTTCTGATTTTCACCAGGATATAACCATGTTGTATCCCTTAACCTTAATGTAGCGGTTTCTGATTTTGGACTCATAGTAAGCCTGTTTCTAAATACCTCCACTAATTAATATTCTCCATTGAGTGTTTAGTGAGCTGCTTTTTAGTCCAGGAGTAAAAAGCCTAATCTGGGTCCAGGAAACCAATCTAATGTCTATGATCAACATATCAAAGACATACTGTACTCTACTGTACTGCAGTGAGCAGTATGGGGGTGGAATGTAGCTCTGGCTCTACACGTTTCATCTGCTCCATTGGTTTACATTCACCTGGAGTGCGGCACTAATGCAGTGCAGCCATGCAGTGCTCTGTTGTCGTGGGTACGAGGGAGAGATTTAGGTTTACTGTAATTAGGCTATAAATCAGTGGGCTGACTGAGCGGGGTTGTTACAGTAGAGATGACCTTAGGGTTACAACAGAGGAGGTATAGGATCCATAGGGACTTTATTGTCCCCAAGTGATGATGTCAGGGTTGGAACACTGGAGATAGGAACCTAGTTACAGTATATAGTTTAATTTATTAGATCATTAAAAGTAGTAGGCTGCTCCAGCTGGAGGAAACATTACAGCTAGTGAACAGCGGAGAGAGGACAGTAGTGTCCCTTAGTGATGATGTCAGGGTTGGAACAGTGGAGATAGGATGATAGTGTCCCTTAGTGATGATGTCAGGGTTGGAACAGTGGATATAGGATTGTACCCTTAGTGATGATGTCAGGGTTGGAACAGTGGAGATAGGATTGTACCCTTAGTGATGATGTCAGGGTTGGAACAGTGGAGATAGGATTGTACCCTTAGTGATGATATCAGGGTTGGAACAGTGGAGATAGGATTGTACCCTTAGTGATGATGTCAGGGTTGGAACAGTGGCGATATGATTGTACCCTTAGTTATGATGTCAGGGTTGGAACAGTGGAGATATGATTGTACCCGTAGTGATGATATCAGGGTTGGAACAGTGGAGATAGGATTGTACCCTTAGTGATGATGTCAGGGTTGGAACAGTGGATATAGGATTGTACCCTTAGTGATGATGTCAGGGTTGGAACAGTGGAGATAGGATGATAGTGTCTCTTAGTGATAATCTCACTAGGGTTCTTCTCTCCATCCTCTGATAGTGTCCCTTAGTTATGATGTCAGGGTTGGAACAGTGGAGATAGGATGATAGTGTCCCTTAGTGATGATCTCACTAGGGTTCTTCTCTCTATCCTCTCTACAGTGAGAAAGGCTGACACACAGATCCACATTGTTGTTGAAAAGGAGAAGGACAGAGGGTGTTTTTACTTCCTAAGCTACTGACTTTGAGCAGCTTTCTCTATGTGCAGTTGGACAGTAGCAATATTCTAACAGTTCATAGCCACCATAAAAGGCCGCGTTCAGCAGCTGAAAGTCTGTGGCCAGAGCCTTACACATCCTTCTATCACCCTGTTAGCACAGCAAACCAATACCTCATTTTATTTTTAACCTTTATTTTAACTAGGCAAGTCAGTTAAAATCTAATTATTTACAATGACGGCCTACCCCGGCCAAACCAGGAAGATGCTGGGCCAATTTTGCACCGCCCTATGGGACTCCCAATCACGGCCAGATGTGATGCAGCCTGGATTCAAACCAGGTACTGCAGTGACACATCTTGCATTGAGATGCAGTGTCTTAGACCACTGCGCCACTTGGGAGCAGTGACTGAACACCATAGAATGCTTCAAATGATCTCTGCTCATTACTGTCTGTGAAGCGTGTATTGCTTCCACTTGAGAGCAAGTCAGAGATGCCCGCTGTGTTGATTCAGCTGGCAGATATTCAGAGATGTCCGTCAAAATGCCAGCCTTCAGCAGAACAGAACACATTGGGGAGAAGGGCAATCCCCATGGCAGTGCCACGGCAACGCAAACCATCCTTCTGCCCAGAGGTCCCAGTGAAGGTAATAATCGCCATGGCAACAACAACCAGCGGATGGCTGACGAGGGTCAGCTGGAGTCTGCGTGTCTGGAGTGTCTCTTAGGAATGGATGGTTAGGCTGTGTAGTGTGTGTAGGACTGTGGGGGGATATACATGTTAGTCATAACAGCTGACATTGGCCAATAGAACTGGTATCTGAAGCTCAAATGTGCAGAATTATATCCCATAACCCTCCAGGTCCTGTCTTTATATCCCATAACCCTCCAGGTCCTGTCTTTATATCCCATAAACCCTCCAGGTCCTGTCTTTATATCCCATAACCCTCCAGGTCCTGTCTTGAAATCCCATAAACCCTCCAGGTCCTATCTTTATATCCCATAACCCTCCAGGTCCTGTCTTTATATCCCATAAACCCTCCAGGTCCTGTCTTTATATCCCATAAACCCTCCAGGTCCTGTCTTTATATCCCATAAACCCTCCAGGTCCTGTCTTTATATCCCATAACCCTCCAGGTCCTGTCTTTATATCCCATAAACCCTCCAGGTCCTGTCTTTATATCCCATAACCCTCCAGGTCCTGTCTTGAAATCCCATAAACCCTCCAGGTCCTGTCTTTTATAGCCTTTTATGTTTCCATCCATATTATAACCGGTCTACTAATCCAATACTGTAAATATCACTTAGTCCGTTACTGTTTTGTTTTAACGTTACTGAAGTTGATTGTAAGCATGATTGTGAGTTGCTTTGGCTAAAAGTGTCTTGGTCTCCTCCTCCTCTCCCAGGCTCTGGTCTCCTCCTCCTCCTCCTCTCCTAGGCTCTGATCTCCTCCTCCTCCTCTCCTAGGCTCTGGTCTCCTCCTCCTCCTATCCTAGGCTCTGGTCTCCTCCTCCTCCTCTCCTAGGCTCTGGTTTCCTCCTCCTCTCCCAGGCTCTGGTCTCCTTCTCCTCCTCCTCTCCCAGCCCCTGGTCTCCTCCTCCTCCTTCTCTCCCAGCCCCTGGTCTCCTCCTCCTCCTTCTCTCCCAGCCCCTGGTCTCCTCCTCCTCCTCCCCCAGGCCCTGGTCTCCTCCTCCTCCTTCTCCTCCTCTCCCAGGCCCTGGTCTCCTCCTCCTCTCCCAGGCCCTGGTCTCCTCCTCCTCTCCTAGGCTCTGGTCTCCTCCTCCTCTCCCAGGCTCTGGTCTCCTTCTCCTCCTCTCCCATCCCCTGGTCTCCTCCTCCTCCTTCTCCCCCAGCACCTGGTCTCCTCCTCCTCCTTCTCCCCCAGGCCCTGGTCTCCTCCTCCTCCTCCTCTCCCAGGCCCTGGTCTTCTCCTCCTCCTTCTCCTCCTCTCCCAGGCCCTGGTCTCCTCCTCCTCTCCCAGGCCCTGGTCTCCTTCTCCTCCTCCTCTCCCAGGCCCTGGTCTCCTTCTCCTCCTCCTCTCCTAGGCTCTGGTCTCCTCCTCCTCTCCCAGGCTCTGGTCTCCTTCTCCTCCTCTCCCATCCCCTGGTCTCCTCCTCCTCCTTCTCCCCCAGCACCTGGTCTCCTCCTCCTCATTCTCCCCCAGGCCCTGGTCTCCTCCTCCTCCTCCTCTCCCAGGCCCTGGTCTTCTCCTCCTCCTTCTCCTCCTCTCCCAGGCCCTGGTCTCCTCCTCCTCTCCCAGGCCCTGGTCTCCTTCTCCTCCTCCTCTCCCAGGCCCTGGTCTCCTTCTCCTCCTCCTCTCCTAGGCTCTGGTCTCCTCTTCCTCTCCCAGGCTCTGCTCTCCTTCTCCACCTCCTCTCCCAGCCCCTGGTCTCCTTCTCCTCCTTCTCCCCCAGGCCCTGGTCTCCTCCTCCTTCTCCTCCTCTCCCAGGCCCTGGTCTTCTCCTCCTCTCCCAGGCTCTGGTCTCCTTCTCCTCCTCCTCTCCCAGCCCCTGGTCTCCTCCTCCTCCTTCTCCCCCAGGCCCTGGTCTCCTCCTCCTCCTCCTCCTCTCCCAGGCCCTGGTCTCCTCCTCCTCCTTCTCCTCCTCTCCCAGGCCCTGGTCTCCTCCTCCTCTCCCAGGCCCTGGTCTCCTCCTCCTCTCCCAGGCCCTGGTCTCCTTCTCCTCCTCCTCTCCCAGGCCCTGGTCTCCTCCTCCTCCTCCTCTCCCAGGCTCTGGTCTCCTTCTCCTCCTCCTCTCCCAGGCCCTGGTCTCCTTCTCCTCCTCCTCTCCCAGGCTCTGGTCTCCTTCTCCTCCTCCTCTCCCAAGCTCTGGTCTCCTCCTCCTCATCTCCCAGGCTTTGGTATCTGGCTCTCTAATAACTGCCCACTGCTTCTGTTGCCTCATGTTTTATGGCCCTAGGAGTTCCCACAGTCCCAGTGCTCCCAGGACACGTGTGTGTGTGTGTGTGTGTGTGTGCATCCCTCTCCTCTCTGTTCCCCCAAATCCCTTTGAAAATGCCAGGCATTTCTTCTTTGATGTAATTTAGCTGTATCCTTCTTATCTGGCCATTGTAACGTTTGTTTCCGGCATGCTCGCCTGTCCTCCATCGACAGATTGAATTATCCAATCACATCCGCTGGTTTTTAAAGGGACGGTCAATATAACCGTGAACAGATCTTAAGGACCCCCTATCACTCTGATGGGAAATGTAAGTCGACCGTCTCACCCGCCCTCTGCCAGTGACTCAATGTGACTGAGGTTTGGGTCTTTGCCATGGAAACATCTGCATCTGCAACTTCTGCATTCTCATCTCTGTGGGATTTGCAGTCTAAGGGCTTTCAAAAGGGTTCGTGTGGGGACACGGATGAGGTGAGAGGAGCTTACAGCACCGTGTAGAGAGCGACGGCGTTAGATCACACACACTCTCACCAGGC
Source organism: Oncorhynchus mykiss (assembly GCF_013265735.2). Classification (NCBI taxonomy): domain Eukaryota; kingdom Metazoa; phylum Chordata; class Actinopteri; order Salmoniformes; family Salmonidae; genus Oncorhynchus; species Oncorhynchus mykiss. The sequence goes on along the minus strand of NC_048576.1, from coordinate 88,883,168 downwards.
CAAGTAGAGCTGATGCCGTATAGTGTTGAATAAGCGCAGTATATTAGCATCCCTGTTATTACCGCTTTAGCTAATCAGGCAGAGCTAAACAGTACCAGGGGAGCAACAAGCAACGCCTTGGCGTACATACATTTTAATAATCCACCCACATGACGACGCTTCCCGGGATGAGATAGGAAAGAGGGAGGGAGGAAGGGCAGGCCGTGGCCACAAAACGCTGAGCGAGCAGAGGTGTGGTCCAGCACTCGTAGGGGAGGAGAGGAGCCAGAAAGTGTTGTTGATGGCATGTATCACTGTTTACCAGCAGCAGCAAAATAAAAAGCTGATTCAGTAGAATTGATAAATGGAGCCCTAAGACACAAGCAGTATTCCAAATGGCACCCTATTCACTATGTAGGTCTGTGTCCCAAATGGCACACTATTCACTATGTAGTGCACTAACCATTGAGCATGCCCCAGAGGGCTCTGTCAAAAGTAGGGCACCAAAAAGGGAATAGGATACCATTTGGGGGACACACACACAAACTAGAAGTTTTGGGTCCTTTCCATCTCAATTTCCTCTGGAACAAATCAAACCTCATTTAATGGCTTCTAAAATCCTCTGTAGAAAATGTTGGTTAAGTTTGATGTTTTATTAATGGAATCTAGATTGATTTCCTGACCTGGGTTGAGTGAGGCTGAATTTGATGTGTAGTCCAAACTCTTAGCAAGGCCTGTCGAAGGTTTTTCCTTTTAGATCATAGTGACCGCACGCACGCACACACACACACACCCACACACACGCACACGCACACAGAGATTGACCTGAGGAAAAAGAAAGACTGGGTGCAGGAAAGAAGAAAGTTAAAGATGTTGGAGTAATGTCAACAGAAAGGAGACACAAAAAGAAAGATGGTATGTAGGAAGAAAGGGAGAGTTAAAGTTAAAGATTTTGGAGGATATTGTCATCTGAAAAACCCATGATAACCACATGGAATAAGACACAGAGAGATGAAGGGCAGGGAGAGAGAAAGAGATGATGCGTACAGAGGAAAGGAGAGAGAGAGAGTTAAAGATTTGGTAATGATCTGAACTGGGGATATTGTTGATTTGGTAATGATCTGAACTGGGGATATTGTTGATTTGGTAATGATCTGAACTGGGGATATTGTTGATTTGGTAATGATCTGAACTGGGGATATTGTTGATTTGGTAATGATCTGAACTGGGGATATTGTTGATTTGGTAATGATCTGAACTGGGGATATTGTTGATTTGGTAATGATCTGAACTGGGGATATTGTTGATTTGGTAATGATCTGAACTGGGGATATTGTTGATTTGGTAACGATCTCAACTGGGGATATTGTTGATTTTGGATGATCTCAACTGGGGATATTGTTGATTTGAAATTCCCCTGATATATAAGGAGAGTAGACAGGAAGAGGTGGAGAGAGATTGACCGAGAGGAGAAAGAATGATGAGGTGAAGAGAGGTGAGGTAAAGATTTTGGATGATGTCAACTGAGGATGTTATTTATTGAAAGGCCCATGACAGATGAAGGAGAGTGGGATAGAGAGATGGAATAGGACATGGTAAGAGGTGGAGAAAGATTTAGAGAGCGAGAGATTGATAGAGAGTAGAGGAAAATATATTGCAGGATGGAGAGAGGCAGAGCTAAAGATTTTGGAATGATGTCAACTTGGGCCATTGTTTCCATAATCACTAGAGAGAGGTATATCAGAGAAGGAATCAGACAGAGAGTGAGAGGTGGAGAGAGGCAGAAAGTGGGATAGGACAAAGAGAAGAGAGGGAGAGTTAAAGATTTTGGAATGATATCAACTTGGGCTGTTGTTGTTTGGAAGATCGATGATGGCTAGGGAGCGGCGCCAGCAACGTGGTCAGAACAGAGACCGTAGCAGGAATGGCCTGCAACGTGGTCAGAACAGAGACCGTAGCAGGAATGGCCTGCAACGTGGGCAGAACAGAGACTGTAGCAGGAATGGCCTGCAACTTGGTCAGAACAGAGACCGTAGCAGGAATGGCCTGCAACTTGGTCAGAACAGAGACCGTAGCAGGAATGGCCTGCAACTTGGTCAGAACAGAGACTGTAGCAGGAATGGCCTGCAACTTGGTCAGAACAGAGACTGTAGCAGGAATGGCCTGCAACTTGGTCAGAACAGAGACCGTAGCAGGAATGGCCTGCAACTTGGTCAGAACAGAGACCGTAGCAGGAATGGCCTGCAACGTGGTCAGAACAGAGACCGTAGCAGGAATGGCCTGCAACTTGGTCAGAACAGAGACTGTAGCAGGAATGGCCTGCAACTTGGTCAGAACAGAGACCGTAGCAGGAATGGCCTGCAACGTGGTCAGAACAGAGACCGTAGCAGGAATGGCCTGCAACTTGGTCAGAACAGAGACTGTAGCAGGAATGGCCTGCAACTTGGTCAGAACAGAGACCGTAGCAGGAATGGCCTGCAACTTGGTCAGAACAGAGGCAGGAATGGCCTGCAACGTGGTCAGAACAGAGACCGTAGCAGGAATGGCCTGCAACTTGGTCAGAACAGAGACCGTAGCAGGAATGGCCTGCAACTTGGTCAGAACAGAGGCAGGAATGGCCTGCAACTTGGTCAGAACAGAGACCGTAACAGGAATGGCCTGCAACTTCAATGCACTGTTCAAATATGGCTGTGTTTGCTACAATTCTGACCATGGCTCATTCTAAATCTGACTTTCCTCGCATCCTCTCTCCTCGTCAAACACCACATTGTAGGAGGTCCAAGGTCCTTCCCTCGGGTCCTCTTCTCCAATGAATTTTGATAAGGAGACCAGAGAGAGAGAGGCAGCAAGGATCAAGGGAAGACGTATTGGGAAAGAGCCCTGTGTACTGGATGGAGAGAATGAGAGCAGGAGCGATGGTCAGGGAGAGAGAGGAAGAGAGCAGAAGAGGATAAGTTCAGTGAAGTCCACAGCCTGTTGTTTGTCTGTGACCACAGCGTGTGTTTGTGAAGTGGTTTTTAAACAGAGCTGTCCTAGTTTACACTAGAGAGCTCCAGCATCCCCAGTCTCTCTGTGGTGTTTAGTAAACAAATACACTGACAAGACCCAGCTGGTGGTTGGTGTTCTGTTACTTCACTGAGTGGAAACATCGGGAGACTAGTTGCATCGGGAGACTAGTTGCATCGGGGGACTAGTTGCATCGGGAGACTAGTTGCATCGGGAGACTAGTTGCATCGGGGGACTAGTTGCATCGGGAGGCTAGTTGCATCGGGAGGCTAGTTGCATCGGGAATCTAGTTGCATCGGGAATCTAGTTGCATCGGGAGACTAGTTGCATCGGGAGACTAGTTGCATCGGGAGACTAGTTGCATCGGGAATCTAGTTGCATCGGGAGACTAGTTGCATCGGGAATCTAGTTGCATCGGGAGACTAGTTGCATCGGGAGACTAGTTGCATCGGGAGACTGGTTGCATCGGGAGACTAGTTGCATCGTGAGACTAGTTGCATCGTGAGACTAGTTGCATCGGGGGACTAGTTGCATCGGGAGGCTAGTTGCATCGGGAGGCTAGTTGCATCGGGAATCTAGTTGCATCGGGAGACTAGTTGCATCGGGAGACTAGTTGCATCGGGAGACTAGTTGCATCGGGAGACTAGTTGCATCGGGAGACTAGTTGCATCGGGAGACTAGTTGCATCGTGAGACTGGTTGCATCGGGAGACTGGTTGCATCGGGAGACTGGTTGCATCGGGAGACTGGTTGCATCGGGAGACTGGTTGCATCGGGAGACTGGTTGCATCGGGAGACTGGTTGCATCGGGAGACTGGTTGCATCGGAAGAACAGCAGCCTCATAATGTGGATGTGGTTCCAGCCACTTGGAGTCATTGAGGTTCACAAACACTGAACGATGGACTCGCTGTCAAATCTGTCGTTGTGTCTGTGTGTGTGTGTGTGTGTGTGTGTGTGTGTGTGTGTGTGTGTGTGTGTGTGTGTGTGTGTGTGTGCGCACGCGTGTGCGTTTGGCCCCATTTTGACAAGGAGAGAGGATGCAAGAAAGTGGACTCCTATCTCTGTCTTCACCTCTACATCATCACACACACGCTCCTATCTCTGTCTTCACCTCTACATCATCACACACACACACGCTCCTATCTCTGTCTTCACCTCTACATCATCACACACACTTATAGAATTAGCTGTTAGGGGTTCAAATGTTAGGGGCTGGGATGACCTGAAATATTCTGCTTTTATAAACTGTTATGCTGTTTTCAAATGAAACACAATACCTTGCTCTTGTTAAAGCTTTTAGAATGTATTCGTTTTTTTCGTACATCATCACACACACACACTCCTATCTGTCTTCACCTCTACGTCATCACACACACACACGCTCCTATCTCTGTCTTCACCTCTACGTCATCACACACACACACACTCCTATCTCTGTCTTCACCTCTACGTCATCACACACACACACGCTCCTATCTCTGTCTTCACCTCTACGTCATCACACACACACACACTCCTATCTCTGTCTTCACCTCTACGTCATCACACACACACACGCTCCTATCTCTGTCTTCACCTCTACGTCATCACACACACACACGCTCCTATCTCTGTCTTCACCTCTACGTCATCACACACACACACTCTCCTATCTCTGTCTTCACCTCTACATCACACACACACACACTCCTATCTCTGTCTTCACCTCTACATCATCACACACACTCCTATCTCTGTCTTCACCTCTACGTCATCACACACACACACGCTCCTATCTCTGTCTTCACCTCTACGTCATCACACACACACGCTCCTATCTCTGTCTTCACCTCTACATCACACACACACGCGCTCCTATCTCTGTCTTCACCTCTACATCACACACACACGTGCTCCTATCTCTGTCTTCACCTCTACATCACACACACATGCGCTCCTATCTCTGTCTTCACCTCTACATCACACACACACACGCGCTCCTATCTCTGTCTTCACCTCTACGTCATCACACACGCTCCTATCTGTCTTCACCTCTACATCACACACACACGCTCCTATCTCTGTCTTCACCTCTACATCATCACACACACACACACGCTCCTATCTCTGTCTTCACCTCTACATCATCACACACACACACACGCTCCTATCTCTGTCTTCACCTCTACGTCATCACACACACGCTCCTATTTCTGTCTTCACCTCTACGTCATCACACACGCTCCTATCTCTGTCTTCACCTCTACGTCATCACACACGCTCCTATCTCTGTCTTCACCTCTACATCATCACACACACGCTCCTATCTCTGTCATCACACACACACTCCTATCTCTGTCTTCACCTCTACATCATCACACACACGCTCCTATCTCTGTCTTCACCTCTACATCATCACACACACACACGCGCTCCTATCTCTGTCTTCACCTCTACATCATCACACACACACACGCGCTCCTATCTCTGTCTTCACCTCTACATCATCACACACACACACACACACGCTCTTATCTCTGTCACCACACACACACGCTTCTATCTCTGTCTTCACCTCTACGTCATCACACGCACACTCCTATCTCTGTCTTCACCTCTACATCATCACACACACGCTCCTATCTCTGTCTTCACCTCTACGTCATCACACACACACACGCTCCTATCTCTGTCTTCACCTCTACATCATCACACACACACACGCGCTCCTATCTCTGTCTTCACCTCTACATCATCACACACACACACACGCTCCTATCTCTGTCTTCACCTCTACATCATCACACACACACACGCGCTCCTATCTCTGTCTTCACCTCTACATCATCACACACACACACACACACGCTCCTATCTCTGTCTTCACCTCTACGTCATCACACACACACGCACGCTCCTATCTCTGCCTTCACCTCTGTCATCACACACACACTCCTATCTCTGTCTTCACCTCTACATCATCACACACACGCTCCTATCTCTGTCTTCACCTCTACCTCATCACACACACACACGCGCTCCTATCTCTGTCTTCACCTCTACATCATCACACACACACACGCGCTCCTATCTCTGTCTTCACCTCTACATCATCACACACACACACACGCTCCTATCTCTGTCTTCACCTCTACATCATCACACACACACACGCGCTCCTATCTCTGTCTTCACCTCTACATCATCACACACACACACACACACGCTCCTATCTCTGTCTTCACCTCTACATCATCACACACACACACACGCTCCTATCTCTGTCTTCACCTCTACATCATCACACACACACACGCGCTCCTATCTCTGTCTTCACCTCTACATCATCACACACACACACACACACGCTCTTATCTCTGTCATCACACACACACGCTCCTATCTCTGTCTTCACCTCTACGTCATCACACGCACACTCCTATCTCTGTCTTCACCTCTACATCATCACACACACACTCCTATCTCTGTCTTCACGGCAAATAGGATCCCACTTTCTTGCATCCTCTCTCCTTGCCAAAATGCATTGGTGAAAGGGCCTGAGGTGAGGCACCATGGACCTTCTCCTCACACAAGGTTGGAATGGAAGTGAGGACAGAGGATGCAAGGAATCAGGAAAGATGAGTGTGTTCCTGGCTGAGATCTATTGTACCTGAGATCTCTTGTGTTGAGCATTTCCCCCGCCACTACAGTGACATTGCTTAGACCCAGCCCAAAATCTCTGTTTAATCACATTACAGAGTGGGCATCTCTCCAATCTACGTCGAGGGAGGACACACACTCGCGGATCCACGGACACGTGCACACACGCTAAAATACATCCATACACATACTGAATACAATGCACGTATATAGTACACTTACCTATAGCATGGGAACCCACCCACACTCACCTTTAACCCTCTATAGGTAGAAAGAAACACACTCTTTGTTAACAGCCATGTAGTTCATATGAACTCACAGCTCACACTACCCCCCCATGGTAAATGACAGTCTCTATCCACTAACCATACATTATTCAGAGAGCAGTCTGCTGTGTGTAAAAACACCTTGCAACCCGCTGTTCTGTGTTCACTTCCTTTTAAACACTGCCTGACATTCTGACAGTGGGGTGCTTGTTCATTCTGTCGGGGTTTGAGACATTTTGGAAGAATAGTTCCTCTCAGGATTCCTCCTTTAAAAGATTTTAGAAAGGTTTTTCTGAAATGCCTGAGAAATGTCCGTGGCTCAGCGGAAATGGTTCAGCAGTGGTTGGGAAGGTCGTCGCTTTTGTCCTTGGTTTACACACGAACGCACGCACGCACACACACACACACACACACACACACACACACACACACACACACACACACACACACACACACACATATATATATATATATATATATATATATATGACAACACCATCTGACATTTAATACCAGAACAGGATAGTGTATAACTCTGCTGGTACTCCCATGAAAAATGTATAAACCTCTTGTAACTCCTCTTGGCCGTCAGATTATGACAAAACAATGGAAATTAATTAATATCTAAATAATAGAGAGCCTAAAGTACAGTATATGGAGAACAGTTTTTATATACAGTATATTGTCATTTTAGCAGACGCTCTTGTCCAGAGCGACTTAAAGTAGCAATTAGGGTTAAATGCCTTGCTCAAGGGCACATCGGTTTTTCATATAGTCAGCTCGGGGATTTGAACCAGTAACTCTCTTAACTGCTAGGCTGCCGACCCTTCATAGCCTACACCCCTTTCCCTTAGTCTTTCCCTCTCTCTCTGCCTCTCTTCTCCTTCTCTCTCTCTCTTTCTCTCTCTCCCTATCCTTTCCCTCTCCCTCTGCCTCTCTTCTCCTTCTCTCTCTCTCTTTCTCTCTCTCCCTATCCTTTCCCTCTCCCTCTGCCTCTCTTCTCCTTCTCTCTCTCTCTTTCTCTCTCTCCCTATCCTTTCCCTCTCCCTCTGCCTCTTCTCCTTCTCTCTCTCTCTTTCTCTCTCTCCCTATCCTTTCCCTCTCTCTCTGCCTCTCTTCTCCTTCTCCTCTCTCTCTCTCCCTATCCTTTCCATTCCCTCTGAATTTCCTCTCCCTTGCTCCACCCCCCCTCTCTCCTCCCCTCTTTCCCTCTACCTCTCCCCCTCTCTTTCTTTCTCTCCCCATCCTCTCCCCGCCTTCTGAATTTCCTCCCCTCCCTTTCTCTCTCCCCCCTCTACTTCCCATCTCGCTCTCCCTCTTTCTCTCTCTTTCTCTCCTCTCTCTCCCCTCTCCCTCTTTTTCTTCCCCTCTTTCCCTCTCTCTCTCTTTCTTCCTTTCTCTACATCTCACTCCCATCTATCTCTCCCCCTCTCTGTCTCTCTCCCCCTCTCTCTCTCTTTCTCTCTCCCTCTCTCTCTCTCTCTCCCTCGCTCCTTCTTTCTTTATCTCTCTCTCTCTCTCTCTCTCAGTGCATGCTGGGAGTGTTTTGTGTCTTTACTTATTTTCTTGATTCATTCCTTGGTCTTTTCTTTAAATGTGTATTTTCTATGGTTAAGAGGGTTAACACACTGTTAGTTTAGTGGTACCCAGTGTTAGTGGTACCCAGTGTTAGTGGTACCCACTAAACTAACAGTGGAAGAGGAAGAGGACAGAGTTTTAGTTTCCTGGGGTTTGAACGGTGTGGTGTCTTTAATTCCATTGACATTGTGGACGTCAGCGCCTCTTCACCCACGTGAGTAAAACAAAGCACAAATTAAAAGGTGCGAATCTTAGCACCATCGTAGCACCATTAGGTGCAGGAACTCGACTAACCCAGTTGCGGCTCACTTTTTGGAAGCGAACCACTCGATTTCGTCCCTACGTTATATCGGCATCGAACATGTCACCCTCCCTAGGAGAGGCAGTGACCTCAATTTATTATTAAAACGAGAGGTTGCCTGGATCTTTAATTTAAAGACCCTTTTCCCCTTCGGTCTCAACGTAGACTTTGATCTGAAGTCATTTTTGTGATTGATGTGATTTTGCTGTTGTACATGTTTGTAGGCTCATACAGCCACATTGTATCTATGATCGTATGCTGTTGTACATGTTTGTAGGCTCATACAGCCACATTGTTTCTATGATTGTATGCTGTTGTACATGTTTGTAGGCTTATACAGCCACATTGTTTCTATGATTGTATGCTGTTGTACATGTTTGTAGGCTTATACAGCCACATTGTTTCTATGATCGTATGCTGTTGTACATGTTTGTAGGCTCATACAGCCACATTGTATCTATGATCGTATGCTGTTGTACATGTTTGTAGGCTCATACAGCCACATTGTATCTATGATCGTATGCTGTTGTACATGTTTGTAGGCTCATACAGCCACATTGTTTCTATGATCGTATGCTGTTGTACATGTTTGTAGGCTCATACAGCCACATTGTATCTATGATCGTATGCTGTTGTACATGTTTGTAGGCTCATACAGCCACATTGTATCTATGATTGTATGCTGTTGTACATGTTTGTAGGCTCATACAGCCACATTGTATCTATGATCGTATGCTGTTGTACATGTTTGTAGGCTCATACAGCCACATTGTATCTATGATTGTATGCTGTTGTACATGTTTGTAGGCTCATACAGCCACATTGTATCTATGATCGTATGCTGTTGTACATGTTTGTAGGCTCATACAGCCACATTGTATCTATGATTGTATGCTGTTGTACATGTTTGTAGGCTCATACAGCCACATTGTATCTATGATCGTATGCTGTTGTACATGTTTGTAGGCTTATACAGCCACATTGTATCTATGATCGTATGCTGTTGTACATGTTTGTAGGCTCATACAGCCACATTGTTTCTATGATCGTATGCTGTTGTACATGTTTGTAGGCTCATACAGCCACATTGTTTCTATGATTGTATGCTGTTGTACATGTTTGTAGGCTCATACAGCCACATTGTATTTATGATCGTTTGCTGTTGTACATGTTTTTGGTATGTTCTTTTTTATATCTCAGAATGAACCAATGATATCAGGCCACACCTGGTCATGATTACAGATGTCTGTGTGTGACCTTTGACACTATATGAACTAGTGACCTGCAGTGTTTGTCATTATACCCTGATGACGACAGCTTGTCTGTCCAAACATTGGATATTAGGTTATTAGAGTGTGCGGCTCTACTTTTCCTTTTCAAATGTAGGCCTCCAAGAACAGCTCAAATAAGCAAAGAGAAACGACAGTCCATCATTACTGTAAAATATGAAGGTTAGTCAATACGGAGAATATCGAGAACTTGGAACGTTTCTTCAAGTGCGGTCACAAAAACCATCAAGCGCTATGATGAAACTGTCTCTCATGAGGACCGCCACAGGAAATGAAGACCCAGAGTTACCTCTGCTGCAGAGGATAAGTTCATTAGCGTTACCAGCCTCCAAAATTGCAGCCCAAATCAATACATCAGAGTTCAACGGTTGAGGCTGACGTCCTTCAGAGTCCTGGCAAAGTTGGGATGGCTGCCTTGTAGAGGTGGACCTGGTCATAAAGGCTGTTCAAGTCCAGGGTGGAGTGGTGGGCCAGGGTGGAGTGGTGGGACAGGGTGGAGTGGTGGTCCAGAGTGGAGTGGTGGGCCAGGGTGGAGTGGTGGGCCAGGTAAACATTAGGTTTTGAGGCGCAGTCATGCGAAATGCTTGCATTCACCTGCTGTATGGTGGCAGGGTGAAGTTTTTTGTTGTTGTAGCAGGCTGGAGAGTAAAGGGTAAAGTGGAAGAGGGTAAAGTGGAAGAAGCTTTTTCAATCACTTCCTTGAGTGCTGTGACCGCCCTTTCCTGCTGGGCCCTCAGCTCATTAATGCCTGTGTGAATTATGATGTGGCTGGGGGACCCTAGTCTGTCCTCTGACAACAGCTCCAGGGCATGCCTAGTGTTTGGGCACCAGTGTTTAGCCACTTTGTGTTTGTGTGTCGTCCTCCCCCTTCTCTTGAAGTCTTGCAACACTTAATGAGCCAGTCACCCAGACAGGTTGCCTCCTGTCCCTGGCCCTCATGCTGTCTCCTGTTCTGTCACACACAGGATGTGCTTCCTGGGAACGGAGGGGGTTATTGGCAGGAGGGTAGTGAGTCATCGTTGGTTGCTACTAGCGTTGGCACTGCCAACTGGTATCCGAACACTTAGGGTTGAGTGCTAGTGGTTCCACCTGTTTGCCTGCCTGCCTGCTCTGTGCTCCTCTACTTGTCCTGTCTCAACCTGGCATGGAACCAGAGGGTCATGCCCACAGGGGGCACAATGGCATGTTTCCCCCTCAGATTTTTACAGTTTATTATTATTTTTTTTATCCAATGTTAAATTAATTACACAACTTTTAATTACCCACGTTTTATCAGAATTCTTTATAAAAAGATCAGTAAGGTACACTGACTGGACCAGGCAAAGAGCCCCCCCTTCTCCTTGCATGTGCAGTAGCCTATTGTCAGTGGAGTTTGATTTGATTTGAGTTATGTAGCCTATTGATTCCTCCCTGATTAATATATTAAACACTAATGGTTTGGTTCTCTGTAATACTAGCCGCCTAACAATTTAATGAAGTTGGCTTAGAAAAGCAAGCAATTACTAAATGTACTGAATTTAGCACAGATGCTGAGAAGCATATTTAGTTTCTTTAAAATAATAACCACCAGTCAGGATGATACAGACGGCTCAAGAGGTATGCTTAGATATGCAGAGAAATTGTTGGTTTAAATGTAATCTGGTACCTTTTGTTGGGCTGAGGGACAGGGTAAGTTAAGTTGGGCTGAGGGACAGGGTAAGTTAAGTTGGGCTGAGGGACAGGGTAAGTTAAGTTGGGCTGAGGGACAGGGTAAGTTAAGTTGGGCTGAGGGACAGGGTAAGTTAAGTTGGGCTGAGGGACAGGGTGAGTTAAGTTGGGCTGAGGGACAGGGTAAGTTAAGTTGGGCTGAGGGACAGGGTAAGTTAAGCTGCCTACAAATGTCTGTACTGAATGAAATATTAGCGCTACCTTTTTATCACCATGTCTATCTTTATTTCCTAAATGTCACGAACCGGCTCAAAGCCCGTAACAAAGGGAGACAACGTGGAGATAAGGAGTAACAAAATATATATTTAGGGTAAGTGAGTGTTTTGCATGCATGAATGTGATAATGCAGGGTGTTGAAAGGTGCCAAAGCTAACAAACAAAAAGGCCACCAAGAACCACAACACAATCTACAAAGGTGTCTGCATGGAGAGAGTCTCCTCCATGAATGTGGAAGAGGTCTATTTATCCTGGGAGACACCTGGCCCAGGTGTTTCCCATGAAGCTGACGACCCTCCCAACTCCGCCCACCGGCATCCTAATAAGGAAACAAGAACAAAGACAGAATACGGCAGACAGAGTGGGAGGGTCGTCACACTAAACACAATTCAATACAATCACAATAGTTTTTTTGTCTTGTAATAACTTTAAGCTTCTTTTAACACAGGTTTAACACCTAACAAACACTTTTACAAACTTTTTTTAAAATATGCCCTGTTACCTCGCATCCCAGCGATTATGCCTTGTATTATGCCTGGGAAGAAAACACTTCCATTATCTCAACTTGCCTTTGGCTCACCTTACCCCATGGCCTGTGGCTCACCTTACCCCATGGCCTGTGGCTCACCTTACCCCATGGCCTGTGGCTCACCTTACCCCATGGCCTTTGGCTCACCTTACCCCATGGCCTGTGGCTCACCTTACCCCATGGCCTGTGGCTCACCTTACCCCATGGCCTGTGGCTCACCTTACCCCATGGCCTGTTGCTCACCTTACCCCATGGCCATTGGCTCACCTTACCCCATGGTCTTTGGCTCACCTTACCCCATGGCCTTTGGCTCACCTTACCCCATGGCCTTTGGCTCACCTTACCCCATGGCCTGTGGCTCACCTTACCCCATGGTCTTTGGCTCACCTTACCCCATGGCCTTTGGCTCACCTTACCCCATGGCCTGTGGCTCACCTTACCCCATGGCCTGTGGCTCACCTTACCCCATGGCCTGTGGCTCACCTTACCCCATGGCCTTTGGCTCACCTTACCCCATGGCCTGTTGCTCACCTTACCCCATGGCCTGTGGCTCACCTTACCCCATGGCCTGTGGCTCACCTTACCCCATGGCCTTTGGCTCACCTTACCCCATGGCCTGTGGCTCACCTTACCCCATGGCCTGTGGCTCACCTTACCCCATGGCCTGTGGCTCACCTTACCCCATGGCCTGTGGCTCACCTTACCCCATGGCCTGTGGCTCACCTTACCCCATGGCCTGTGGCTCACCTTACCCCATGGCCTGTGGCTCACCTTACCCCATGGCCTTTGGCTCACCTTACCCCATGGCCTTTGGCTCACCTTACCCCATGGCCTTTGGCTCACCTTACCCCATGGCCTTTGGCTCACCTTACCCCATGGCCTGTGGCTCACCTTACCCCATGGCCTGTGGCTCACCTTACCCCATGGCCTGTGGCTCACCTTACCCCATGGCCTGTGGCTCACCTTACCCCATGGCCTGTGGCTCACCTTACCCCATGGCCTGTGGCTCACCTTACCCCATGGCCTGTGGCTCACCTTACCCCATGGCCTGTGGCTCACCTTACCCCATGGCCTGTGGCTCACCTTACCCCATGGCCTGTGGCTCACCTTACCCCATGGCCTGTGGCTCACCTTACCCCATGGCCTGTGGCTCACCTTACCCCATGGCCTTTGGCTCACCTTACCCCATGGCCTGTGGCTCACCTTACCCCATGGCCTGTGGCTCACCTTACCCCATGGCCTTTGGCTCACCTTACCCCATGGCCTGTGGCTCACCTTACCCCATGGCCTGTGGCTCACCTTACCCCATGGCCTGTGGCTCACCTTACCCCATGGCCTGTGGCTCACCTTACCCCATGGCCTTTGGCTCACCTTACCCCATGGCCTTTGGCTCACCTTACCCCATGGCCTGTGGCTCACCTTACCCCATGGCCTGTGGCTCACCTTACCCCATGGCCTTTGGCTCACCTTACCCCATGGCCTGTGGCTCACCTTACCCCATGGCCTGTGGCTCACCTTACCCCATGGCCTGTGGCTCACCTTACCCCATGGCCTGTGGCTCACCTTACCCCATGGCCTGTGGCTCACCTTACCCCATGGCCTTTGGCTCACCTTACCCCATGGCCTGTGGCTCACCTTACCCCATGGCCTGTGGCTCACCTTACCCCATGGCCTGTGGCTCACCTTACCCCATGGCCTGTGGCTCACCTTACCCCATGGCCTTTGGCTCACCTTACCCCATGGCCTTTGGCTCACCTTACCCCATGGCCTTTGGCTCACCTTACCCCATGGCCTGTGGCTCACCTTACCCCATGGCCTTTGGCTCACCTTACCCCATGGCCTGTGGCTCACCTTACCCCATGGCCTTTGGCTCACCTTACCCCATGGCCTTTGGCTCACCTTACCCCATGGCCTTTGGCTCACCTTACCCCATGGCCTGTGGCTCACCTTACCCCATGGCCTTTGGCTCACCTTACCCCATGGCCTTTGGCTCACCTTACCCCATGGCCTTTGGCTCACCTTACCCCATGGCCTGTGGCTCACCTTACCCCATGGCCTTTGGCTCACCTTACCCCATGGTCTGTGGCTCACCTTACCCCATGGCCTGTGGCTCACCTTACCCCATGGCCTTTGGCTCACCTTACCCCATGGCCTTTGGCTCACCTTACCCCATGGCCTGTGGCTCACCTTACCCCATGGCCTGTGGCTCACCTTACCCCATGGTCTGTGGCTCACCTTACCCCATGGTCTGTGGCTCACCTTACCCCATGGCCTGTGGCTCACCTTACCCCATGGCCTGTGGCTCACCTTACCCCATGGCCTTTGGCTCACCTTACCCCATGGCCTGTGGCTCACCTTACCCCATGGCCTGTGGCTCACCTTACCCCATGGCCTTTGGCTCACCTTACCCCATGGCCTGTGGCTCACCTTACCCCATGGCCTGTGGCTCACCTTACCCCATGGCCTGTGGCTCACCTTACCCCATGGCCTGTGGCTCACCTTACCCCATGGCCTTTGGCTCACCTTACCCCATGGCCTTTGGCTCACCTTACCCCATGGCCTGTGGCTCACCTTACCCCATGGCCTGTGGCTCACCTTACCCCATGGCCTTTGGCTCACCTTACCCCATGGCCTGTGGCTCACCTTACCCCATGGCCTGTGGCTCACCTTACCCCATGGCCTGTGGCTCACCTTACCCCATGGCCTGTGGCTCACCTTACCCCATGGCCTGTGGCTCACCTTACCCCATGGCCTTTGGCTCACCTTACCCCATGGCCTGTGGCTCACCTTACCCCATGGCCTGTGGCTCACCTTACCCCATGGCCTGTGGCTCACCTTACCCCATGGCCTGTGGCTCACCTTACCCCATGGCCTTTGGCTCACCTTACCCCATGGCCTTTGGCTCACCTTACCCCATGGCCTTTGGCTCACCTTACCCCATGGCCTGTGGCTCACCTTACCCCATGGCCTTTGGCTCACCTTACCCCATGGCCTGTGGCTCACCTTACCCCATGGCCTTTGGCTCACCTTACCCCATGGCCTTTGGCTCACCTTACCCCATGGCCTTTGGCTCACCTTACCCCATGGCCTGTGGCTCACCTTACCCCATGGCCTTTGGCTCACCTTACCCCATGGCCTTTGGCTCACCTTACCCCATGGCCTTTGGCTCACCTTACCCCATGGCCTGTGGCTCACCTTACCCCATGGCCTTTGGCTCACCTTACCCCATGGTCTGTGGCTCACCTTACCCCATGGCCTGTGGCTCACCTTACCCCATGGCCTTTGGCTCACCTTACCCCATGGCCTTTGGCTCACCTTACCCCATGGCCTGTGGCTCACCTTACCCCATGGCCTGTGGCTCACCTTACCCCATGGTCTGTGGCTCACCTTACCCCATGGCCTTTGGCTCACCTTACTCCATGGCCTGTGGCTCACCTTACTCCATGGCCTGTGGCTCACCTTACCCCATGGCCTTTGGCTCACCTTACCCCATGGCCTTTGGCTCAACTTACCCCAAGGTCTTTGGCTCACCTTACCCCATGGCCTTTGGCTCACCTTACCCCAAGGTCTTCGGCTCACCTTACCTCATGGCCTTTGGCTCACCTTACCCCAAGGCCTTTGGCTCACCTTACCTCATGGCCTTTGGCTCACCTTACCCCATGGCCTTTGGCTCACCTTACCCCATGGCCTTTGGCTCACCTTACCCCATGGCCTTTGGCTCACCTTACCCCATGGCCTTTGGCTCACCTTACCCCATGGCCTTTGGCTCACCTTACCCCATGGCCTTTGGCTCACCTTACCCCATGGCCTGTGGCTCACCTTACCCCATGGCCTGTGGCTCACCTTACCCCATGGCCTGTGGCTCACCTTACCCCATGGCCTGTGGCTCACCTTACCCCATGGCCTGTGGCTCACCTTACCCCATGGCCTGTGGCTCACCTTACCCCATGGCCTGTGGCTCACCTTACCCCATGGCCTTTGGCTCACCTTACCCCATGGCCTGTGGCTCACCTTACCTCATGGCGAACATTTTGACTACATTATCCCACACAGCTACAAGGGTGCACTTTAATGCTAGTTTTAGGATGTCATATTGAGGCTCATAGAGACCCCAACTGATGTATAGAACAATTATTATTCCTACTTTTCTTTTCTACATTGGTTTAGATACAAACAACATGAAACCTGAAATTATATATTCATTTTACTTGCTGAAAATCCTCATTTGTTTACCATTTTTCCATGTGGTTTCTTTCTTCACAGACTCAATGAAATGATAACCTCTTCCTAAATATTTGGTCAAATTATTAATTGTGTGTATGGTTTCCTAGAAACAAAGGTGACTCAACTTACCCCTTTGTCTCAACTTACCCCATTCTCCCCTACTGAGTTGTAATTTGAATGTAATATCCTGGGCTTGTTAGTGCAGCAAATTGAGATGTGAGATTTACAACAGTCAGAATGACAACCTCTTGAATGTTTAGAATATAATTAGGCATAATGATATAATTAGGCATAATTATATTTTTTTATACATTCTAAATGATTATTCCTACTTTTCTTTCTCTTTGTTTAGAATAGTGATCTATCTAAGCGTAGATTTTTTTCAGTGATCGTGTCCAGTCTTTGTTACGGGAGAAGTTTGTGTTCCAGATTGTTCTTGTTTCCTCTGGAGTGTGGTAGTGTGAGAGGTCTTGTGTCCTAGTCACGACCAGACGTGTGTGTGTGTGTCACTGTCCAGTGGGGTGTATGTGTATCCCTTTTGTGTTGGTGTATCCAGATGGCCGTGGTGGATACAGAATGAAATTGAACACGGTGAATCTGCATGGTGGTGGATACAGAATGAAATTGAACACAGTGAATCTGCATGGTGGTGGATACAGAATGAAATTGAACACGGTGAATCTGCATGGTGGTGGATACAGAATGAAATTGAACACAGTGAATCTGCATGGTGGTGGATACAGAATGAAATTGAACACAGTGAATCTGCATGGTGGTGGATACAGAATGAAATTGAACACGGTGAATCTGCATGGTGGTGGATACAGAATGAAATTGAACACAGTGAATCTGCATGGTGGTGGATACAGAATGAAATTGAACACGGTGAATCTGCATGGTGGTGGATACAGAATGAAATTGAACACAGTGAATCTGCATGGTGGTGGATACAGAATGAAATTGAACACAGTGAATCTGCATGGTGGTGGATACAGAATGAAATTGAACACAGTGAATCTGCATGGTGGTGGATACAGAATGAAATTGAACACGGTGAATCTGCATGGTGGTGGATACAGAATGAAATTGAACACGGTGAATCTGCATGGTGGTGGAGAGCTGCTGGCTGGACATGGAGAAACTCTCCACTCTGATCTCTCTCCATCGCCTGGAACCATCGCCAGGGTCAGGGACCACCATTGTCCCTTACGCGTCAGAGATGGGATAAGAGGAGATGAGATGATAGGGGAGGGAGGGAAAAAGGAAGGATGAGGGTGTTGTTTGTGTAAAGTGCTGCTCTCATGGCTGCTCTCAGCTCGGTTCAGGACAAAAGGGTTGGAGGGTTGGAGAGGGAGTTGATGTGTCACTGAGCTGAGCTCTCAGAGGGAAAGGTTATCTAGTAGTGGATCTAGCTATCAGATACTGCCATGCAGGAAACAGGCGATTCCTGGGCCCGTATTCCCAAAGCTTCTGAGTAGGGCTGATCTAGGATCAGGTTCCCTCTGTACATGAAATCTCATTCATTTGTGATCTAAAATGCCAAACGGATTCTATATAAGCACTTCTATCTGAGACTTTGTGAAAACAGATGGATGGACGAAATGGATAGCTGGACGGACACTGATAGACAAGGAGAGTGCTATTGATTTGGATTGATTTTTGATTAGACATCTCACAATATTATGGGTCACTTAAAGACAGCGACGGACAGAGAGAGACACACACACAACCAGTATGGATTGTGACACCTAGCCACATAGAGGTCTCATAATATTGTCCCCCGTGGTGTAGTATAGTAGACAACGTGGCTTAACTGTACAGCTGCTTCCTCTCCAAGTTGCCCTGTTGAACTGGCCAATGTATCTCTAGCAGTCAGAACAGTTGAACTGGCCAATGTATCTCTAGCAGTCAGAACAGTTGAACTGGTCAATGTATCTCTAGCAGTCAGAACAGTTGAACTGGTCAATGTATCTCTAGCAGTCAGAACAGTTGAACTGGTCAATGTATCTCTAGCAGTCAGAACAGTTGAACTGGCCAATGTATCTCTAGCAGTCAGAACAGTTGAACTGGCCAATGTATCTCTAGCAGTCAGAACAGTTGAACTGGCCAATGTATATCTAGCAGTCAGAACAGTTGAACTGGCCAATGTATCTCTAGCTGTCAGAACAGTTGAACTGGTCAATGTATCTCTAGCAGTCAGAACAGTTGAACTGGCCAATGTATCTCTAGCAGTCAGAACAGTTGAACTGGTCAATGTATCTCTAGCTGTCAGAACAGTTGAACTGGCCAATGTATCTCTAGCAGTCAGAACAGTTGAACTGGCCAATGTATCTCTAGCAGTGGTTCTGTCAGACCACTAGAGGGGTTTTCCTATAGGACCCTGTCAGACCAGGGTCTCTTTAACAAGCCATACAAAGCTGGTAACAATTTCAATTTTATCCTCCAGAAAAGGCAGAAAAACTATGGTTAAACTCAAATATACTGATTGATTAAAAAAAAAAATCTTTATGGATAAATAAAGGTATTATATTTATTAATTATCTTATGAATAGGAATGGTTATGTTATGTAATGTTATGTCACACATGCATGGGAATGTTTGCTCAATCCAAAATTACAACCAACTGATTGCAGCAAGTGGAAGAGGGAAAAGGCTAGTGGAAGAGGGAAAAGGCTAGTGGAAGAGGGAAAAGGCTAGTGGAAGAGGGAAAAGGCTAGTGGAAGAGGGAAAAGGCTAGTGGAAGAGGGAAAAGGCTAGTGGAAGACTTAAGATTTCCTGGGATAACAATGTAAGAAATAATACATAAACAAACAAAATACTGCATAGTTTCCTAAGAACTCAATGGCTGTGCGAAGTTGCTGGATATTGGTGTCGATCCAGAGCATCCCAAACATGCTCAATGGGTGACATGTCTGGTGAGTATGCAGGCCATAGAAGAACTGGGACATTTTCAGCTTCCAGGAATTGTGTACAGATCCTTGCGACATGGGACGGGGCCTTATCATGCTGAAACGTGAGGTGATGGCGGTGGATGCTTAGCTGCGGGAAGATGTTTGGGGGTGTTGCAAATGTTTTGCTGACGGGGCGGGATTGACATTTTTTGACGGAGGAGTGCCTACGGTGGCAGATTATAGCTAAACTGAAAAAGACGCAGCTCCAACAACACATAAAACCTCATATAATT
>NC_048576.1:88548250-88560750 GCF_013265735.2 Oncorhynchus mykiss | reverse complement strand
CTATTCTGTTAGCTGGTTTGTTATTGTCAGACTGGAAGTTATTGTCAGACTAAAATATGATGATAGTTTCTAATGTTAGACTGGGTTGTCTACACTATTGCATCCTAACTGGCTTTTCCTGGTGGCTTACATGTATTGTTGACATGCACATTTTTTAAAATGTATTTTATTTTATTTCACCTTTATTTAACCAGGTAGGCCAGTTGAGAACACCTTTATTTAACCAGGTAGGCCAGTTGAGAACAAGTCCTCATTTGCAACTGCGACCTGGCCAAGATAAAGCATAGCAGTTCGACACAAACAACAACACAGAGTTACACATGGAATAAACAAAACATAGTCAATAATACAGTAGAACAAAAAGTCTATATACAGTGAGTGTAAATGAGGTAAGATAAGGGAGTTGAGGCAATAAATAGGCCATGGTGGCGAAGTAATTACAATATGGCAATTAAACACTGGAATGGTAGATGTGGAGAAGATGAATGTGCAAATAGAGTTACTGGGGTGCAAAGGAGCAAGATAAATAAATAAATACAGTATGGGGATGAGGTAGGTAGATAGATGGGCTGTTTACAGATGGGCTATGTACAGGTGCAGTGATCTGTGAGCTGCTCTGACAGCTGGTGCTTAAAGCTAGTGAGGGAGATATGAGTCTCCAGCTTCAGAGATTTTTGCAGTTCGTTCATTGGCAGCAGAGAACTGGAAGGATAGACGACCAAAGGAGGAATTGGCTTTGGGGGTGACCAGTGAGATATACCTGTTGGAGCGAGTGCTACGAGTGGGTGTTGCTATGGTGACCAGTGAGCTGAGATAAGGCGGGGATTTACCTAGCAGAGACTTGTAGATAACCTGTAGCCAGTGGGTTTGGCGACGAGTATGAAGCGAGGGCCAACCAACAAGAGCGTACAGGTCGCAATGGTGGGTAGTCTATATGGGGCTTTGGTGACAAAACAGATGGCACTGTGATAGACTGCATCCAGTTTGTTGAGTAGAGTGTTGGAGGCTATTTTATAGATGACATCACCGAAGTCGAGGATCGGTAGGATGGTCAGTTTTACTAGGGTATGTTTGGCAGCATGAGTGAAGGATGCTTTGTTGCGATATAGAAAGCCGATTCTAGATGTATGCTTAATGCGAGTCTTCAAGGAGAGTTTACAGTCTAACCAGACACCCAGGTATTTGTAGTTGTCCACATATTCTAAGTCAGAGCCGTCCAGAGTGGTGATGCTGGACGGGCGAGCAGGTGCGAGCAGCGATCGATTGAAAAGCATGCATTTAGTTTTACTTGCGTTTAAGAGCAATTGGAGGCCACGGAAGGAGAGTTGTATGGCATTGAAGCTCGTCTGGAGGTTAGTTAACACAGTGTCCAAAGAGGGGCCAGAAGTATACAAAATGGTGTCGTCTGCGTAGAGGTGGATCAGAGAATCACCAGCAGCAAGAGCGACATCATTGATGTATACAGAGAAGAGAGTCGGCCCGAGGATTGAACCCTGTGGCACCCCCATAGAGACTGCCAGAGGTCTGGACAACATGCCCTCCGATTTGACACACTGAACTCTGTCTGAGAAGTAGTTGGTAAACCAGGCGAGGCAGTCATTTGAGAAACCAAGGCTGTCGAGTCTGGAACTGGGATTGGACTAATGAACAAAATACTAAAAGATTTTAAATGTAATGTTTTGAGTAAACTATCCCTTTCACTTTTGTCTGGACTGAAACTTTTATTCTTAATCTCCCTCTCTCTCTCTCTCTCTCTCTCTCTCTCTCCCTCTCTCTCCCTCTCTCTCCCTCTCTCTCTCCCCCCTACAGGAAGAGTCCCAGCAGATCCTGGCCCGCCAGAAGTCCAACTCTCAGTCGGACAGCCATGATGACGAGGTGTCCCCCCCGCTGCCCAACCCAGTGGTCAAGGCCCGCCGCCGCCGGGGAGGGGTCAGTGCTGAAGTCTACACTGAAGAGGACGCCGTCAGCTACGTCCGCAAGGTCAGAGATAAACACTTCAACCAATCACACAGTCAGGAACATTCAGTAACCATAGTAACACTGGCTGGGAATTGCCAGGAACCTCCCCACACCATATTGTCACGGTACTTAGGTGCCGATACGATATGTATTGCGATTCTCACGATTCTACATGTATAGCGATTCTCACGATTCTACATGTATAGCGATTCTCACGATTCTACATGTATAGCGATTCTCACGATTCTACATGTATAGCGATTCTCACGATTCTACATGTATAGCGATTCTCACGATTCTACATGTATAGCGATTCTCACGATTCTACATGTATAGCGATTCTCACGATTCTACATGTATAGTGATTCGATACTGAGTTTTGATCAGTCATGGAAATAAAAGTGCTGAAAACATGTTCACTATTTCAAAAGAAGATGAAGAACAAGATATAGGAAGGAAAATACCCGTTGGTTCAGGTACAGCCGACTAGCACTAGCAAATGCTACCTAGCAAAACATTTTTAATATATATACTTTTTTTGTGATCAAAGTATCGATATAATATCATCCCCCCCAAAATATTGCGATATGTCTGACCACAGAGACTGAACACATAGACAGACCATATGCTGACCATTGATTGTCCACAATCTGACCAGGAGAGTTTGACTAGAGATTCAAACTATCGACTCACACAGGAGTAAGGGGGCCTGAAAGGATGAAAAACATGATGTAGTAGTCAGCAGAAGTTAAATTAAGGTTGGTATGGTGATTCGGCTGATGCTAATTGGTATCATTGTAACACATACTCCTTTAGGACTGCAGTTGAAAATATTTGCCACTGTCAAAAAACCTACAAAAATGTAGGGAAGTAAAGAACCCTTCTCAAAACAACTAATTAAGTTGACTTAACAGAACTCTCTTAACTCACACAATCTCAAGCATACCCAACCAGATGGTAGTGGATGGCTCTTGCACTCAGGGCTCTAAAATGTGACCGTTTTGGTTGCATATGCTCCTAAATATTTTGCTGTGCGACCTGGTATCTGCCAGTCTTAGCAGCAGGTATCTGCCAGTCTTAGCAGCAGGTATCTATCAGTCTTAGCAGCAGGTATCTGCCAGTCTTGTGTGTATGTGTGTGTGTGTGTATGTGTATGTGTGTGTGTGTGTGTGTGTGTGTGTGTGTGTGTGTGTGTGTGTGTGTGTGTGTGTGTGTGTGTGTGTGTGTGTATGTGTGAGTGTGTGTGTGTATATCCCTGAAATAGCGTGAATCACTGACCTAAACATTTGCTAGTTTATTGTTTTTTCATCCATGATTGGAGCCTGGCAGATACCTGCTGCTAAGACTGATAGATACCTGCTGCTAAGACTGATAGATACCTTCTGCTAAGACTCATATATACCTGCTGCTAAGGCTGACAGATGCCTGATGCTAAGACTGACATACCTGCTGCTAAGACTGACAGATACCCGCTGCTAAGAATGATAGATACCCGCTGCTAAGAATGATAGATACCTGCTGCTAAGACTGACAGAAGCCTGCTGCTAAGACTGACAGATACCTGCTGCTAAGACTGGCAGATACCTGCTGATAAGACTGACAGATACCTGCTGCTAAGACTGATAGATACCCGCTGCTAAGAATGATAGATACCTGCTGCTAAGACTGATAAATACCTGCTGCTAAGGCTGACAGATACCTGCTGCTAAGACTGACAGATACCTGCTGCTAAGACTGACAAATACCTGCTGCTAAGTCTGACAGATACCTGCTGCTAAGTCTGACAGATGCCTGCTGCTAAGACTGACAGATGCCTGCTGCTAAGACTGACAGATACCTGCTGCTAAGACTGATAAATACCTGCTGCTAAGGCTGACAGATACCTGCTGCTAAGTCTGACAGATACCTGCTGCTAAGACTGATAGATAGATACCCGCTGCTAAGAATGACAGATACCTGCTGCTAAGACTGATAAATACCTGCTGCTAAGGCTGACAGATACCTGCTGCTAAGACTGACAGATGCCTGCTGCTATCTGCAGGTATCTGTCAGTCTTAGCAGCAGGTATCTGCCAGGCTCCAATCATGGATGAAAAACCAATAAACTAGCAAATGTTTAGGTCAGTGATTCACGCTATTTCAGGGATATACACACACACACACACACACACACACACACACACACACACACACACACACACACACACACACACACACACACACACACACACACACACACACATAATCAGGGAGATAGACACGCACACACACACAAATCTGTCATTTCGAGGTTGTCCTTAAAATTCCCATCAGACGATAACGAACATGCCTTTGTTTAGCTTGAGCTACAAGCGTGACGGACAAGTGTCACACATAATTCAGAGTTATGGAAGCAGATTTGAATGAAATGAGGGGTTTAACAAATTGATTGAAGGCTGGGTTCTTCAGTAAACAGCTGTTGCCTTTCCCAGCAGTAATGACATGTAGCTAGCAGACCTGGGTTAAAAAACGATGTAAAATGATTTCAAATACTATATCTATGCTTGATTGAGCTTGCCTGTTGCCATGAATCCAATAGAAGTCTAAAAATGACAAACCCCACCCACCTGACACAGGCTAAACAAATGCTTGAAGCATTTGAAAGATATCAAATAGTATTTAAACCCAGGTCTGGTATCTAGACAGTACTGGATGACATGGTTCCAGACTGATAACAACACAGGCTCTACATACGTCAATGGGCTGAAATAACCCTCAGTCAGAGGCTAAATTGGTTTAATATCTTAGTTAATTGTTCATTCACATTTCCCAGACGAGTAACCAAGCATATTAAATGAATCCCTCTCTCATGCGTTAACATGGCTCAGCGTGTGTGTGTGTGTGTGTGTGTGTGTGTGTGTGTGTGTGTGTGTGTGTGTGGGAACTTGGTTTTGGCTGAGTGGCGTCAGGAGGATCTCTGTGTAATCTGGGTCTCAGCACACAGGCTTTACCCTCTCAGCTCCCAGCTCTCTGCCATCCCCTTCCTCTTCCTCTCCCTTCAACAGACTAGATACCGTTTCTACCCTTCCTCTCCCTTCAACAGACTAGATACCGTTTCTACCCTTCCTCTTCCTCTCCCTTCAACAGACTAGATACCGTTTCTACCCTTCCTCTCCCTCTCCCTTCAACAGACTAGATACCGTTTCTACCCTTCCTCTTCCTCTCCCTTCAACAGACTAGATACCGTTTCTACCCTTCCTCTTCCTCTCCCTTCAACAGACTAGATACCGTTTCTACCCTTCCTCTCCCTTCAACAGACTAGATACCGTTTCTACCCTTCCTCTTCCTCTCCCTTCAACAGACTAGATACCGTTTCTACCCTTCCTCTTCCTCTCCCTTCAACAGACTAGATACCGTTTCTACCCTTCCTCTCCCTTCAACAGACTAGATACCGTTTCTACCCTTCCTCTCCCTTCAACAGACTAGATACCGTTTCTACCCTTCCTCTCCCTCTCCCTTCAACAGACTAGATACCGTTTCTACCCTTCCTCTCCCTCTCCCTTCAACAGACTAGATACCGTTTCTACCCTTCCTCTCCCTCTCCCTTCAACAGACTAGATACCGTTTCTACCCTTCCTCTCCCTCTCCCTTCAACAGACTAGATACTGTTTCTACCCTTCCTCTCCCACTCCCTTCAACAGACTAGATACCGTTTCTACCCTTCCTCTCCCTTCAACAGACTAGATACCGTTTCTACCCTTCCTCTCCCTCTCCCTTCAACAGACTAGATACCGTTTCTACCCTTCCTCTCCCTTCAACAGACTAGATACCGTTTCTACCCTTCCTCTCCCACTTCCTTCAACAGACTATATACCGTTTCTACCCTTCCTCTCCCTTCAACAGACTAGATACCATTTCTACCCTTCCTCTCCCTCTCCCTTCAACAGACTAGATACCATTTCTACTCTTCCTCTCCCTCTCCCTTCAACAGACTAGATACCGTTTCTACCCTTCCTCTCCCTCTCCCTTCAACAGACTAGATACCGTTTCTACTCTCCCTCTCCCTTCAACAGACTAGATACCGTTTCTACCCTTCCTCTTCCTCTCCCTTCAACAGACTAGATACCGTTTCTACCCTTCCTCTCCCTTCAACAGACTAGATACCGTTTCTACCCTTCCTCTCCCTTCAACAGACTAGATACCGTTTCTACCCTTCCTTTCCCACTTCCTTCAACAGACTAGATACCGTTTCTACCCTTCCTCTCCCTTCAACAGACTAGATACCGTTTCTACCCTTCCTCTCCCTTCAACAGACTAGATACCGTTTCTACCCTTCCTCTCCCTCTCCCTTCAACAGACTAGATACCGTTTCTACCCTTCCTCTCCCACTCCCTTCAACAGACTAGATACCGTTTCTACCCTTCCTCTCCCTTCAACAGACTAGATACCGTTTCTACCCTTCCTCTCCCTCTCCCTTCAACAGACTAGATACCGTTTCTACCCTTCCTCTCCCTTCAACAGACTAGATACCGTTTCTACCATTCCTCTCCCTCTCCCTTCAACAGACTAGTTACCGTTTCTACCCTTCCTCTCCCTTCAACAGACTAGTAACCTTTTCTACCCTTCCTCTCCCTTCAACAGACTAGATACCGTTTCTACCCTTCCTCTCCCTTCAACAGACTAGATTCCGTTTCTACCCTTCCTCTCCCACTCCCTTCAACAGACTAGATACCGTTTCTACCCTTCCTCTCCCACTCCCTTCAACAGACTAGATACCGTTTCTACCCTTCCTCTCCCAC
Organism: Oncorhynchus mykiss; assembly: GCF_013265735.2. Lineage (NCBI taxonomy): Eukaryota > Metazoa > Chordata > Actinopteri > Salmoniformes > Salmonidae > Oncorhynchus > Oncorhynchus mykiss. The sequence continues at coordinate 88,554,014 of NC_048576.1, read as the reverse complement.
TCCCTTCAACAGACTAGATACCGTTTCTACCCTTCCTCTCCCTCTCCCTTCAACAGACTAGATACCGTTTCTACCCTTCCTCTCGATTCAACAGACTAGATACCGTTTCTACCCTTCCTCTCCCTTCAACAGACTAGATACCGTTTCTACCCTTCCTCTCCCTCTCCCTTCAGCAGACTAGATACCGTTTCTACCCTTCCTCTCCCTTCAACAGACTAGATACCGTTTCTACCCTTCCTCTCCCTCTCCCTTCAGCAGACTAGATACCGTTTCTACCCTTCCTCTCCCACTCCCTTCAACAGACTAGATACCGTTTCTACCCTTCCTCTCCCTTCAACAGACTAGATACCGTTTCTACCCTTCCTCTCCCTCTCCCTTCAACAGACTAGATACCGTTTCTACCCTTCCTCTACCTTCAACAGACTAGATACCGTTTCTACCCTTCCTCTCCCCCTCCCTTCAACAGACTAGATACCGTTTCTACCCTTCCTCTCCCACTCCCTTCAACAGACTAGATACCGTTTCTACCCTTCCTCTCCCTTCAACAGACTAGATACCGTTTCTACCCTTCCTCTCCCTTCAACAGACTAGATACCTTTTCTACCCTTCCTCTCCCTCTCCCTTCAACAGACTAGATACCGTTTCTACCCTTCCTCTCCCACTCCCTTCAACAGACTAGATACCGTTTCTACCCTTCCTCTCCCTTCAACAGACTAGATACCGTTTCTACCCTTCCTCTCCCTCTCCCTTCAACAGACTAGATACCGTTTCTACCATTCCTCTCCCTCTCCCTTCAACAGACTAGTTACCGTTTCTACCCTTCCTCTCCCTTCAACAGACTAGTTACCGTTTCTACCCTTCCTCTCCCTTCAACAGACTAGATACCGTTTCTACCCTTCCTCTCCCTTCAACAGACTAGATTCCGTTTCTACCCTTCCTCTCCCACTCCCTTCAACAGACTAGATACCGTTTCTACCCTTCCTCTCCCACTCCCTTCAACAGACTAGATACCGTTTCTACCCTTCTTCTCCCTCTCCCTTCAACAGACTAGATACAGTTTCTACCCTTCCTCTCCCTTCAACAGACTAGACACCGTTTCTACCCTTCCTCTCCCTTCAACAGACTAGATACCGTTTCTACCCTTCCTCTCCCTCTCCCTTCAACAGACTAGATACCGTTTCTACTCTTCCTCTCCCTCTCCCTTCAACAGACTAGATACCGTTTCTACCCTTCCTCTCCCTTCAACAGACTAGATACCGTTTCTACCCTTCCTCTCCCTCTCCCTTCAGCAGACTAGATACCGTTTCTACCCTTCCTCTCCCACTCCCTTCAACAGACTAGATACCGTTTCTACCCTTCCTCTCCCTTCAACAGACTAGATACCGTTTCTACCCTTCCTCTCCCTCTCCCTTCAACAGACTAGATACCGTTTCTACCCTTCCTCTACCTTCAACAGACTAGATACCGTTTCTACCCTTCCTCTCCCCCTCCCTTCAACAGACTAGATACCGTTTCTACCCTTCCTCTCCCACTCCCTTCAACAGACTAGATACCGTTTCTACCCTTCCTCTCCCTTCAACAGACTAGATACCGTTTCAACCCTTCCACTCCCTTCAACAGACTAGATACCGTTTCTACCCCTCCTCTCCCTTCAACAGACTAGATACAGTTTCTACCCTTCCTCTTCCTCTCCCTTCAACAGACTAGATACCGTTTCTACCCTTCCTCTCCCATTTGTAGACTAACAGGCTAGACTTTAGACATTCTCTGTCTATCTACTTTCAGCCTTTAAGCGGTTTGACCCTTTCTCTGTTCCCATCCTCTGCCATTCGTAAAGAGGCTAGACAGTAGACAGTTAACCCTCTCTGTGTCTATACCCTCCCAGCTTTAAAGTGGCTAGTAGGCCCTGTCTGTAAGCACTATCCCCCCAACTCTCACTACTTCCAGCCCTAAAGACTCTAGTAACCCTCTCTCTACACCTCTATCCATAAAGACTCTAGTACCCCTCTCTCTACACCTCTATCCATAAAGACTCTAGTAACCCCTCTCTTTACCCCTCTATCCATAAAGACTCTAGTAACCCCTCTCTCTACACCTCTATCCATAAAGACTCTAGTACCCCTCTCTCTACACCTCTATCCATAAAGACTCTAGTAACCCCTCTCTTTACCCCTCTATCCATAAAGACTCTAGTAACCCCTCTCTCTACACCTCTATCCATAAAGAGTCTAGTAACCCCTCTCTCTACACCTCTATCCATAAAGACTCTAGTAACCCCTCTCTACACCTCTATCCATAAAGACTCTAGTAACCCCTTTCTCTACACCTCTATCCATAAAGACTCTAGTACCCATCTCTCTACACCTCTATCCATAAAGACTCTAGTAACCCCTCTCTCTACACCTCTATCCATAAAGACTCTAGTAACCCCTCTCTCTACACCTCTATCCACAAAGACTCGAGTAACCCCTCTCTCTACACCTCTATCCATAAAGACTCGAGTAACCCCTCTCTCTACACCTCTATCCATAAAGAGTATTGCCTCTCTCTTTGGAGCAAATGGTCTATTTCCAGCATTCCAGATGGTTGATAGAGACTACAGAGGGTTGATGTTGGTAGTGTACTGCAGTGGCCTCATGAATGTTTCAGCCAGTCTGCTGCTGTTGTAGTTGTGGTCCTCTTCATGGTGAGCCATCTGTTGCTTTAAGTTAATTACAGCCTACAGACTGCTGCTTCCCTCAGACCATTGATGCTTTCTTTCTTACAGTACTATCTCCTTCTCTCTCCCACTGGCATCTCTTTGATTCTGTTTTGTTATAGTTCTCTCTTTCTCTCCCCCTCTCTCTCTTTCTCTCTTTCTCTCTCCCACTCTCTTTCTCCCTCTCCCCCTCTCTCTCTCTCCCCTTCGCTCTCTCTCTCTCCCTCTCTCTCTTCCTCCCTCTCCCTTTCTCTCCCTCTCCCTTTCTCTCCCTGTCCCTCTCGCTCTCTCTTTCTCCCTCTCTCTCCCTCTCTCTCTCTCTCCCTCTCTCTCTCTCCCCTTCGCTCTCTCTCTCTCCCTCTCTCTCTTCCTCCCTCTCCCTTTCTCTCCCTCTCCCTTTCTCTCCCTCTCCCTCTCGCTCTCTCTTTCTCTCTCTCTCTCTCTCTCTCTCTCTCTCTCTCTCTCTCTCTCTCTCTCTCTCTCTCTCTCTCTCTCTCTCTCTCTCTCTCTCTCTCTCTCTCTCTCTCTCTCTCTCTCTCTTCTCCCCACGGTAACACATCTGCAGAGCTCAGAGCTCTAAGTTTTTCTCCCTATAACGTCTTTCCTTAAATACAGAGGCAGTAGTCTTTGTAGTGGGCTCTGAGGAAATGTGGCTGGCCCGCATCATTCCCCCAAACAGTCCTTTGGTTCAGACATGGACATGAAAATGCATGTTTTATGAATGAGCACATGGCCTCGTAACCTCACAGCGAAGGGCTGCACACGCACGCACACACACACACACACACTGGCACACACTGGCACACACGCACACACACACACGTACACTGATCTGAGTCAAACAGATGGGTTGCGTTCCATTATGTACAGACAGTAGGGTTTATTTAAAATATACTGTAATGTGCTTAAATCTGTGCATTGAGCTGTTTTGATGTATGTGCATGTGCCTGGCTTCATGTGTACAGCTCTAGTGTTTTCTTTTCTTTTCAATTAATGCTTTTTGGGGAACTTTTTAAACATCTTTTTAGCCATGTAGACATGGCATGACAAATAGGAAAGACAATGTGTACAGTATTAAATGGAATTCAATCAATTGTATTGATGCCCATCAATTCCATTGTCTGTGATGAAGGTGCTGAAGTCTGGTTCCTGTTTGAGAGACCATGATGTTTGCTATGTTGTTCCTCAGGTGATTCCTAAAGACTACAAGACCATGACTGCTCTGGCCAAGGCCATCTCCAAGAACGTGCTGTTTGCTCACCTCGACGACAACGAAAGGAGGTAAGAACCACAAATCATAATCCAACTGACCCAAGATCAGTGTCTAGAGACGACTTCATCCTAGTGAAAACACATTAGTGACTGAGTGACTGAGTGAGAGAGCGTCATTGTGTGTGTGAGCTAATCATAAAGAGTCCTTTTGTTGTGGTTGAGCAGTTTTCCCGTGTGGCCACAGTGGGCCAGTGTTGTCTGCAGTGCTGCTGGGTTGAAACAGGTCAGAAGTGGTGAGAAGAGGGGCAGGCAGACACTGGGCAGAGGGGCGAGGGGTACGGAGAGAGAGAGGGGGGCATGCTGGAGGGAAAATTTACTGCCTGGTGCCGCCCTCTCCTGTGTGTGTGTGTGTGTACACTGTTGTTGTCGATCGCCATGGCAACCCCCCCCAAAAAAGGCAGGCAGTGTGGATGTTTGACAGTAATCTAAAGTGTGTTGAAATTTTGGTGGGGTGCGGGGTTGGAATTGGGTTACTCGGAACGACACGATTCGCCACGGCTCTGAGAGAGGGTCTGAGGCTGTGGGGTTTGACAAACACAAAACAGCAACAACAAATCAAATCAAACTTTATTTGTCACATGCGCCGAATACAACAAGTGTAGACTTTACCATGAAATGCTTCCTTACAAGGCCTTAACCAACAATGCAGTTCAAGAAAGAGTTAAGAGTTTATTTACCAAATTAACTAAAGTAAAAAAGAATAGTAACACAATAAAATAACAATAACGAGGCTATATATAGGGGGTACCAGTACCAAGTCAATGTGCGAGGTGAAGTGACTATGCATAGATAATAAACAGTCCGGTGGCCATTTGTTGAGCTGTTCAGCAGTCTTTTGGCTTGGGGATAGAAACTGTTAAGGAGCCTTTTGGTCCTAGACTTGGCGCTCTGGTACCGCTTGCCAGAGAGAGAGAGAGAGATTCATTAATCCCTCCATCCCTCCCCTTCACCCCATCTCTTCTCTCTTCCTCTCTCTTTCCTTCTCCACCTCTTTCTCTATCCCTCTATCCATCTCTCCCCTTCACCCCATCTCTTCTCTCTTCCTCTCTCTTTCCTTCTCCACCTCTTTCTCTATCCCTCTATCCATCCCTCCCCTTCACCCCATCTCTTCTCTCTTCCTCTCTCTTTCCTTCTCCACCTCTTTCTCTATCCCTCTATCCATCTCTCCCCTTCACCCCATCTCTTCTCTCTTCCTCTCTCTTTCCTTCTCCACCTCTTTCTCTATCCCTCTATCCATCCCTCCCCTTCACCCCATCTCTTCTCTCTTCCTCTCTCTTTCCTTCTCCACCTCTTTCTCTATCCCTCTATCCATCTCTCCCCTTCACCTCATCTCTTCTCTCTTCCTCTCTCTTTCCTTCTCCACCTCTTTCACTATCCCTCTATCCATCCCTCCCCTTCACCCCATCTCTTCTCTCTTCCTCTCTCTTTCCTTCTCCACCTCTTTCTCTATCCCTCTATCCATCTCTCCCCTTCACCCCATCTCTTCTCTCTTCCTCTCTCTTTCCTTCTCCACCTCTTTCTCTATCCCTCTATCCATCCCTCCCCTTCACGCCATCTCTTCTCTCTTCCTCTCTCTTTCCTTCTCCACCTCTTTCTCTATCCCTCTATCCATCCCTCTCCTTCACCCCATCTCTTCTCTCTTCCTCTCTCTTTCCTTCTCCACCTCTTTCTCTATCCCTCTATCCATCCCTCCCCTTCACCCATTTCTCCTTTCTTCCCCTTTCCATCTCACCCCACTCCTACTATTCACTCTCTTCCCTCCCTATCCCTCCACCCCTCCTCCATCCCTTCCTT
>NC_048576.1:88520750-88543250 GCF_013265735.2 Oncorhynchus mykiss | reverse complement strand
CCACACGCTCACACATACTGGACTCTACCCACACGCTCACACACACTGGACTCTACCCACATGCTCACACATACTGGACTCTACCCACACGCTCACACATACTGGACTCTACCCACATGCTCACACACACGGGCCTCTACCCACATGCTCACACATACTGGACTCTACCCACACGCTCACACATACTGGCCTCTACCCACATGCTCACACATACTGGACTCTACCCACACGCTCACACACACTGGACTCTACCCACACGCTCACACATACTGGACTCTACCCACACGCTCACACATACTGGACTCTACCCACATGCTCACACATACTGGACTCTACCCACATGCTCACACACACTGGACTCTACCCACACGCTCACACATACTGGACTCTACCCACATGCTCACACATACTGGACTCTACCAACACGCTCACACACACTGGACTCTACCCACATGCTCACACACACTGGACTCTACCCACATGCTCACACACACGGGCCTCTACCCACATGCTCACACACACTGGACTCTACCCACATGCTCACACACACAGGCCTCTACCCACATGCTCACACACACGGGCCTCTACCCACATGCTCACACACACTGGCCTCTACCCACATGCTCACACATACTGGACTCTACCCACATGCTCACACATACTGGACTCTACCCACATGCTCACACACACGGGCCTCTACCCACATGCTCACACATACTGGACTCTACCCACATGCTCACACACACTGGACTCTACCCACATGCTCACACATACTGGACTCTACCCACATGCTCACACACACTGGACTCTACCCACATGCTCACACAAACTGGACTCTACCCACATGCTCACACACACTTACACTGACACCCCAACACACACATACTATACACCTTCACACACATAACATGTTCACACATGCATACTGACGCCACACACACACACACGCACGCACGCACGCGCGCGCACACACTTTCACACTCACCACATGCTGCTATTGCCTATTATCTATCCTGCACATTGACTCAGTACTGGTACTCCCTGTATATAGTCATGTTATTACCTGGTAGCCCTGCACATTGACTCAGTACTGGTACTCCCTGTATATAGTAATGTTATTTTCTGGTACCCCTGCACATTGAGTCAGTACTGGTACTCCCTGTATATAGTCAGTCATGTTATTACCTGGTACTCCCTGTATATAGTCATGTTATTACCTAGTACTCCCTGTATATAGTCATGTTATTACCTGGTAGGACCCATAAGTAAGCATTTCGCTGTTAGTCTACACCTGTTGTTTACCAAGCATGTGACAAGTAAAATTGTGTTTGATTTTATTACTGGGCTTTGCAGAAAGGTTTCTGCACTCGATGTTTCATACAGGTATACTGGCCTGACTGGCTGGAGTTGGTGGTCTTTGAAGCTGCTATGGGTTGATGTCTCAGGCATGCAAGGCTGCTATTGGCTGATCTCTCAGGCATGCAAGGCTACCAGCCACAAGCTGGTGTTGCTTGGCTGTTGGCTGTTATTGGCAGGCCTTGTCGAACAGTAATCTGTCATTGGCTGGTGTTTCTGATTTGGACTGAGCCTGGTGTGTTCTATGAGTCAGTTCCTTCCCTGGCAGCTGTAGCCGTGTGAAGAACAAGACGAAGGAAACATCCCATATCGTTAGTCACTCAGCAGTTATGTGAGCTGAACGGCCAGCGATCTGTTTCTCCTATTATCACTTTATTATGTTATCATCCACTCTTCCAAAACAGGCTTCCAAAAGGGTTCTTCAGCTGTCCCCATAGGAGAACCATTTTTGGTTCCAGGTAGAACCCTTTTTGGTTCCAGGTAGAACTTTTTTGGGTTCCATGTAGAACCCTCTGTGTAAAGGGTTCTAGCTGGAACTCAACGGGTTCTACCTGGAACCAAAGAGGGTTCTTCAAAGGGTTAATGGGGACAGCAGAAGAACCTAAGAGTGTACCTTTTAATCATCAACTACCAACCATTATCATCCCTTTTAATCATCAGCCACCAACCATTATCATCCCTTTTAATCATCAACCACCAACCATTATCATCCCTTTTAATCATCAACCACCAACCATTATCATCAACTACCAACCATTATCATCCCTTTTAATCATCAACCACCAACCATTATCATCCCTTTTAATCATCAACCACCAACCATTATCATCCCTTTTAATCATCAACCACCAACCATTATCATCCCTTTTAATCATCAGCCACCAACCATTATCATCCCTTTTAATCATCAACCACCAACCATTATCATCCATTTTAATCATCAACCACCAACCATTATCATCCCTTTTAATCATCAACTACCAACCATTATCATCCCTTTTAATCATCAGCCACCAACCATTATCATCCCTTTTAATCATCAGCCACCAACCATTATCATCCCTTTTAATCATCAACTACCAACCATTATTATCCCTTTTAATCATCAACCACCAACCATTATCATCCCTTTTAATCATCAGCCACCAACCATTATCATCCCTTTTAATCATCAACTACCAACCCTTATCATCCCTTTTAATCATCAACCACCAACCATTATCATCCCTTTTAATCATCAACCATCAACCATTATCATCCCTTTTAATCATCAGCCACCAACCATTATCATCCCTTTTAATCATCAACTACCAACCATTATCATCCCTTTTAATCATCAACTACCAACCATTATCATCCCTTTTAATCATCAACCACCAATCATTATCATCCATTTTAATCATCAACTACCAACCATTATCATCCCTTTTAATCATCAACCACCAATCATTATCATCCATTTTAATCATCAACTACCAACCATTATCATCCCTTTTAATCATCAACTACCAACCATTATTATCCCTTTTAATCATCAACTACCAACCATTATCATCCCTTTTAATCATCAACTACCAACCATTATCATCCCTTTTAATCATCAACCACCAACCATTATCATCCATTTTAATCATCAACCATCAACCATTATCATCCCTTTTAATCATCAGCCACCAACCATTATCATCCCTTTTAATCATCAACTACCAACCATTATCATCCCTTTTAATCATCAACTACCAACCATTATCATCCCTTTTAATCATCAACCACCAATCATTATCATCCATTTTAATCATCAACTACCAACCATTATCATCCCTTTTAATCATCAACCACCAATCATTATCATCCATTTTAATCATCAACTACCAACCATTATCATCCCTTTTAATCATCAACCACCAACCAGGGGAGGACACAATGAGTGGTACTTTGTGTTCCGACTGCAGCAGCTCTCCACTGCTGTGAGGTGAGGGGTGGGGGAGATAGAGAGTATGAAGGCAGCAAAGCCAGCCATTGTCCCAGCCTCAGACACAGATGCCCTCTCTGAACCCTCTCTGAACCCTCGTGCTGCTGATGCCCAGGTGGGTCCCTGCCCTCAGTGCCCTGGGGCGATGTGGCACACTGGCACCTGCTGTTCCCCCCTGTCCTGCCAGCACCCTGTGTCCCTGACTCACCCCTGTGCCCCCCTATGACCTCCCTCTTCACCCTCATGCCATTCCCTGAAAGCATGCCCTCAGTCACCTGCCTGCTGTTGCCAGGCAAGACTTTCTCTCTCAGATTCCGAGGCTTTTCGCTGTTCTAGTTCTCCTTAAGGACATGACATGACAGGTTCTCTGTTCTAGTTCTCCTTAAGGACATGACATGACAGGTTCTCTGTTCTAGTTCTCCTTAAAGACATGACATGACAGGTTCTCTGTTCTAGTTCTCCTTAAGGACATGACAGGTTCTCTGTTCTAGTTCTCCTTAAGGACATGACAGGTTCTCTGTTCTAGTTCTCCTTAAGGACATGACATGACAGGTTCTCTGTTCTAGTTCTCCTTAAGGACATGACATTACAGGTTCTCTGTTCTAGTTCTCCTTAAGGACATGACAGGTTCTCTGTTCTAGTTCTCCTTAAGGACATGACATGACAGGTTCTCTGTTCTAGTTCTCCTTAAGGACATGACAGGTTCTCTGTTCTAGTTCTCCTTAAGGACATGACATGACAGGTTCTCTGTTCTAGTTCTCCTTAAGGACATGACAGGTTCTCTGTTCGAGTTCTCCTTAAGGACATGACAGGTTCTCTGTTCTAGTTCTCCTTAAGGACATGACAGGTTCTCTGTTCTAGTTCTCCTTAATGACATGACAGGTTCTCTGTTCTAGTTCTCCTTAAGGGGTATAGGGAGATTTAGTGGGGAGAGGGGAAGTTGGAGGTTGCAAATGGGAGTGTGACGAGAGGTCCTGCAGTTACCTGAGAGGAACAGGCAGGGTGGCACTGCATTGAGACACACACACACACATACTGCTGCCAGTGCGAGACTGCACCGGTCCCGCAATCAACTGCACAGAAACCTCTCAGTCACAAACACACAACCTATACAGTACACGCACACAAACTCATCCCCTGTGGACTAGCAGTCACAAACACACAACCTATACAGTACACACACACAGACTCATCCCCTGTGGACTAGCAGTCACAAACACACAACCTATACAGTACACACACACAAACTCATCCCCTGTGGACTAGCTGTCACAAACACACAACCTATACAGTACACACACACAAACTCATCCCCTGTGGACTAGCTGTCACAAACACACAACCTATACAGTACACACACACAAACTCATCCCCTATGGACTAGCTGTCACAAACACACAACCTATACAGTACACACACACAAACTCATCCCCTGTGGACTAGCTGTAGTAGTTTAAATGGGCTGGGTATCATGGCTTGTGTGGAATGTAGGTCAGACAGAATAGTTCCCAGGAAGCCTGGTCCCTGGTTTCTGGTCCCTGGTCTCTGGTCCCTGATCTCTGGTCTCTGATCCCTGATCTCTGATCTCTGGTCCCTGGTCCCTGATCTCTGGTCGTGGTCCCTGGTCTCTGATCTCTGGTCGTGGTCCCTGGTCTCTGATCTCTGGTCCCTGATCTCTGGTCATGGTCCCTGGTCTCTGATCCCTGATCTCTGGTCCCTGATCTCTGGTCTCTGGTCGTGGTCCCTGGCCTCTGGTCCCTGGTCTCTGGTCCCTGGTCTCTGGTCCCTGGTCTCTGATCTCTGGTCTCTGCTCCCTGGTCTCTGATCCCTATTCCCTGGTCTCTGATCCCTGGTCCCTGGTCTCTGGTCCCTGGTCTCTGGTCTCTGATCCCTGGTCTCTGGTCTCTGGTCCCTGGTCTCTGGTCCCTGGTCTCTGGTCCAGCTGGGAAACTAGATAAAACATCAGCCTAGCTCTGGACACATTTCCTAGGCCAGTGGGACATTATATAGTCTGTCAGTCTGTGCTGCTCTCTGTGTGACCTTGGCTGAACTGTAACCCTCAGTAAAAGCCCTGCAGAAGTCATGGTGCTGCCCCATAGCTACTGTACCACGGTACACACACACACACACCCACCCACACCCACACGTCATCCCATCAACAGGTGTGTGTTATCAGGCGGTGCTGAGCAGTGCACTGTGGGGTGTAAAGTGTAGAAACAGAAACACCTGTGCCACTGTTATCTCTATAGACTGAAACCATTAAGTCATAGTTGAGCTTGTCTTTCACATTGCTCTCTTTTGTTGCTGTGAAAGTGAGAGCTTTTGATTAGCAGACTAGCAGACGAAGGTAATATGTTACCAGGAGGGGTTGGTGGGGGCTGTCAGATTGGTTATGTGGTTTACAGTATACGTGTGTGTACCTGTGTGTGTCCAGGTGCACTCTGATTTCTGGGGGTATATTTGGCCTTCCTATCACACTCTATCTCAGCAAGACTTCCCCTGTAATGTTGCTCGGTCCCATTAACAATGACTTTAGATACGGCAGATAGAATGTTATCAGCATTACAAACAGGACTGTGTGTTTCCCTGGGCTGGCTCTGATAGGCTATCTGACTGGTTGCTATGCGGTTGCTATCTGACTTCCTGCTGATGTGATAGGATGTGTGACCTGTGACTGTGATACTGGACCATTTCCACACACCTGGACTGACGACTTGGCTGACCTCCCATCTGGCGGACTGTGTGTATAATAAGTTGTGTTTGTGTTCTTGCTCCTGTGCAAGTGTGTTTACGGTAATGTACTGTATGGCATTAGCTGCAGCCCCATATGTTTGCGCACCCACACACCACAGGGGTACAGTTGCAGGTCTGTGTGTGTGCGTGTGTGGGGGGGTGGGGGGGGGGATGTACTTGCATCAGCTGGAGTTACATGTGTCTGTCTGCAATTACACACACACACATCCCATGGGTACAGTTAGTGCAGAGACCATGGGTACAGTTAGGACAGAGACAGTGGGTACAGTTAGGACAGAGACCATGGGTACAGTTAGTGCAGAGACCATGGGTACAGTTAGGAACAGAGACCGTGGGTACAGTTAGGACAGAGACCATGGGTACAGTTAGTGCAGAGACCATGGGTACAGTTAGGACAGAGACAGTGGGTACAGTTAGGACAGAGACCATGGGTACAGTTAGTGCAGAGACCATGGGTACAGTTAGGACAGTTAGGACAGAGACCATGGGTACAGTTAGGACAGTTAGGGTAGAGACCATGGGTACAGTTAGGAACAGAGACCGTGGGTACAGTTAGGACAGAGACCATGGGTACAGTTAGTGCAGAGACCATGGGTACAGTTAGGACAGTTAGGACAGAGACCATGGGTACAGTTAGGACAGTTAGGACAGAGACCATGGGTACAGTTAGGACAGTTAGGGTAGAGACCATGGGGACAGTTAGGACAGAGACCATGGTTACAGTTAGGGTAGAGACCATGGGTACAGTTAGGACAGAGACCATGGGTACAGTTAGGACAGTTAGGACAGAGACCGTGGGTACAGTTAGGAAAGTTAGGACAGAGACCGTGGATACAGTTAGGACAGAGACCATGGGTACAGTTAGGACAGTTAGGACAGAGACCGTGGGTACAGTTAGGGTAGAGACCATGGGTACAGTTAGGACAGAGACGTGGGTACAGTTAGGACAGAGACCATGGGTACAGTTAGGACAGAGACCATGGGTACAGTTAGGACAGAGACCATGGGTACAGTTAGGACAGAGATCATGGGTATAGTTAGGACAGAGACCATGGGTACAGTTAGGGTAGAGACCATGGGTACAGTTAGGATAGAGACCATGGGTACAGTTAGGATAGAGACCATGGGTACAGTTAGGACAGAGACCATGGGTACAGTTAGGGTAGAGACCGTGGGTACAGTTAGGACAGAGACCGTGGGTACAGTTAGGGTAGAGACCGTGGGTACAGTTAGGACAGAGACCGTGGGTACAGTTAGGATAGAGACCGTGGGTACAGTTAGGATAGAGACCGTGGGTACAGTTAGGACAGAGACCGTGGGTACAGTTAGGGTAGAGACCGTGGGTACAATTAGGACAGAGACATGGGTACAGTTAGGGTAGAGACCGTGGGTACAGTTAGGACAGAGACCATGGGTACAGTTAGGGTAGAGACCGTGGGTACAGTTAGGACAGAGACATGGGTACAGTTAGGGTAGAGACCGTGGGTACAGTTAGGACAGAGACCATGGGTACAGTTAGGGTAGAGACCGTGAAACAATTAGGACAGAGACCATGGGTACAGTTAGGGTAGAGACCGTGGGTACAGTTAGGACAGAGACCATGAGTACAGTTAGGGTAGAGACCATGGGTACAGTTAGGACAGAGACCGTGGGTACAGTTAGGACAGAGACATGGGTACAGTTAGGGTAGAGACCGTGGGTACAGTTAGGACAGAGACCATGGGTACAGTTAGGGTAGAGACCGTGGGTACAGTTAGGACAGAGACCATGGGTACAGTTAGGACAGAGACCGTGGCTGCTCTGCAGGTGTGTTAGATAGAAATATGAGTGGTCATGACTGTGGTGTCAAAGTTAAACTATCACCTACAGCCCAACTAAGGCTGAGAACACTGTTCTGTTGATGTTCATGTTTGTGTGTTTGCATCATCACACACTGTCAGAAATGGTCAAGGCACGCAAACAGAGACGACTGGAGAGAAATGGGATCAGAGAGTGGGGTGGTGTGTGTGTGTGTGTGTGTGTGTATGTTTGTGTGTGTGTGTGTGTGTGTGTGTGTGTATGTGTGTGTGTGTGTGTGTATGTGTGTGTGTGTGTGTGTGTGTGTGTGTGTGTGTGTGTGTGTGTGTGTACTGGTGTGTGTGTGTGTACTGGTGTGTGTGTGTGTACTGGTGTGTGTGTGTGTACTGGTGTGTGTACTGGTGTGTGTGTGTGTGTACTTGTGTGTGTGTGTACTTGTGTGTGTGTGTGTACTGGTGTGTGTGTGTGTACTGGTGTGTGTGTGTACTGGTGTGTGTACTGTGAGTGTGTGTGTGTGTGTGTGTGTACTGGTGTGTGTGTGTGTGTGTGTGTGTACCGGTGTGTTCGTGTGCAAAATTAATAGTTATTTTAAGTCACCTTCCTTCAGACAGGGATGGATGAGAGGAAAGAAGGGTGCTGGGTAATTTGTCAGAGCAGCACTCAGCACCCCTCTGTCCCCTGTCCCTGGGGACCCACTAGGTTGTCAATAGCATCTCTCTCTCTCTCTCTCTCTCTCTCTCTCTCTCATTCGCTATTACTCGCTCGGACAGTTAGGACAGAGACCGTGGATACAGTTAGGACAGAGACCATGGGTACAGTTAGGACAGTTAGGACAGAGACCGTGGGTACAGTTAGGACAGAGACCATGGGTACAGTTAGGACAGTTAGGACAGAGACCGTGGGTACAGTTAGGGTAGAGACCATGGGTACAGTTAGGACAGAGACGTGGGTACAGTTAGGACAGAGACCATGGGTACAGTTAGGACAGAGACCATGGGTACAGTTAGGACAGAGACCATGGGTACAGTTAGGACAGAGATCATGGGTATAGTTAGGACAGAGACCATGGGTACAGTTAGGGTAGAGACCATGGGTACAGTTAGGATAGAGACCATGGGTACAGTTAGGATAGAGACCATGGGTACAGTTAGGACAGAGACCATGGGTACAGTTAGGACAGTTAGGACAGAGACCGTGGGTACAGTTAGGACAGAGACCATGGGTACAGTTAGGACAGTTAGGACAGAGACCGTGGGTACAGTTAGGGTAGAGACCATGGGTACAGTTAGGACAGAGACGTGGGTACAGTTAGGACAGAGACCATGGGTACAGTTAGGACAGAGACCATGGGTACAGTTAGGACAGAGACCATGGGTACAGTTAGGACAGAGATCATGGGTATAGTTAGGACAGAGACCATGGGTACAGTTAGGGTAGAGACCATGGGTACAGTTAGGATAGAGACCATGGGTACAGTTAGGATAGAGACCATGGGTACAGTTAGGACAGAGACCATGGGTACAGTTAGGGTAGAGACCGTGGGTACAGTTAGGACAGAGACCGTGGGTATAGTTAGGGTAGAGACCGTGGGTACAGTTAGGACAGAGACCGTGGGTACAGTTAGGATAGAGACCGTGGGTACAGTTAGGATAGAGACCGTGGCTACAGTTAGGACAGAGACCGTGGGTACAGTTAGGGTAGAGACCGTGGGTACAATTAGGACAGAGACATGGGTACAGTTAGGGTAGAGACCGTGGGTACAGTTAGGACAGAGACCATGGGTACAGTTAGGGTAGAGACCGTGGGTACAGTTAGGACAGAGACATGGGTACAGTTAGGGTAGAGACCGTGGGTACAGTTAGGACAGAGACCATGGGTACAGTTAGGGTAGAGACCGTGAAACAATTAGGACAGAGACCATGGGTACAGTTAGGGTAGAGACCGTGGGTACAGTTAGGACAGAGACCATGAGTACAGTTAGGGTAGAGACCATGGGTACAGTTAGGACAGAGACCGTGGGTACAGTTAGGACAGAGACATGGGTACAGTTAGGGTAGAGACCGTGGGTACAGTTAGGACAGAGACCATGGGTACAGTTAGGGTAGAGACCGTGGGTACAGTTAGGACAGAGACCATGGGTACAGTTAGGACAGAGACCGTGGCTGCTCTGCAGGTGTGTTAGATAGAAATATGAGTGGTCATGACTGTGGTGTCAAAGTTAAACTATCACCTACAGCCCAACTAAGGCTGAGAACACTGTTCTGTTGATGTTCATGTTTGTGTGTTTGCATCATCACACACTGTCAGAAATGGTCAAGGCACGCAAACAGAGACGACTGGAGAGAAATGGGATCAGAGAGTGGGGTGGTGTGTGTGTGTGTGTGTGTGTGTGTGTGTGTGTGTATGTTTGTGTGTGTGTGTGTGTGTGTGTGTGTGTGTATGTGTGTGTGTGTGTGTATGTGTGTGTGTGTGTGTGTGTGTGTGTGTGTGTGTGTGTACTGGTGTGTGTGTGTGTACTGGTGTGTGTGTGTGTACTGGTGTGTGTGTGTGTACTGGTGTGTGTACTGGTGTGTGTGTGTGTGTACTTGTGTGTGTGTGTACTTGTGTGTGTGTGTGTACTGGTGTGTGTGTGTGTACTGGTGTGTGTGTGTACTGGTGTGTGTACTGTGAGTGTGTGTGTGTACTGGTGTGTGTGTGTGTGTGTGTGTGTGTACCGGTGTGTTCGTGTGCAAAATTAATAGTTATTTTAAGTCACCTTCCTTCAGACAGGGATGGATGAGAGGAAAGAAGGGTGCTGGGTAATTTGTCAGAGCAGCACTCAGCACCCCTCTGTCCCCTGTCCCTGGGGACCCACTAGGTTGTCAATAGCATCTCTCTCTCTCTCTCTCTCTCTCTCTCTCTCTCTCTCTCTCTCATTCGCTATTACTCGCTCTAACTCCCCCCATTCTCTCTCCTCTCTCTCCTCTCTGCCTGCATCTCTCCCACAACTACAGAAGCTTAATGGTAATATCCATACCATACCACAAAGTATTATCCTGAGGACAGCGGGACATTAGGCCAGTACTTAACTGAATACATTATTTTAATTCACTCGCCTAAAGCTTTTTGTTGCAAAATACTTCAGAACAGACAGAGCACACAATACAAAATACACACAGTACCAGTCAACAGTTTGGACACACCTACTCATTTAAGGGTTTTTCTTTATTTTACTATTTTCTACATCGTAGAATAATAATGAAGACATCAAAACTATGAAATAACACATATGGTATTATGTAGTAACCAAAAAAGTATTCGCAATATTTTATTTTCTTCAAAGTAGCCACCCTTTGCCTTGATGACAGCTTTGCACACTCTTGGCATTCTCTCAACCAGCTTCAAGAGGAATGCTTTTCCAACAGTCTTGAAGGAGTTCCTACATATGCTGAGCACTTGTTGGCTGCTTTTCCTTCACTCTGCGGTCCAACTCATCCCAAACCATCTCAATTGGGTTGAGGTTGGGGTATTGTGGGGGCCAGGTCATCTGATGCAGCACTCCATCACTCTCCTTCTTGGTCAAATAGCCCTTACACAGCCTGGAGGTGTGTTGGGTCATTGACCAATGAAAACAAATTATAGTCCCACTAAGCGCAAACCAGATGGGATGGCGTATCGCTGCAGAATGCTATGGTAGCCATGCTGCTTAAGTGTGCCTTGAATTCTAAATAAATCACTGACAGTGTCACCAGCAAAGCACCATCACACCACCTCCTCCATGCTTCACGGTGGAAACCACACATGTGGAGATCATCCGTATACCTACTCTGCGTCTTACAAAGACACGGCGATTGAGCCTAAGCAAGTCTCTTCTTCTTATTGGTGTCCTTTAGTAATGGTTTCTTTGCAACAATTTGACCATGATGCCTGATTCACACAGTCTCCTCTGAACGGTTGATGTTGAGTTGTGTCTGTTACTTGAACTCTGTAAAGCATTTATTTGGGCTGCAATTTCTGAGGCTGGTAACTCTAATGAACTTATCCTCTGTAGCAGAGGTAACTCTGGGTCTTTCCTGTGGCGGTCCTCATGAGAGACAGTTAACTCTAATAAACTTATCCTCTGTAGCAGAGGTAACTCTGGGTCTTTCCTGTGGCGGTCCTCATGAGAGACAGTTTCATCATCTTGATGGTTTTTGTGACTGCTTTTTGATGGTTTTTGTTCAACACTTTTTTGGTTACTACATGATTCCATATGTGTTATTTCATAGTTTTGATGTCTTCACTATTATTCTACAATGTAGAACATAGTCAAAATAAAGAAAGACCCTTGAATGAGTAGGTTTGTCCAATCTTTTGGCTGGTACTGTAGAAACAGACAGTTATATTGCTGTTTATTTGATAGGAATTGATGTGTTTCTGCTGTACAGCAATAGTCCTCTCAGGTTTGTACTAGTGGTGGTCAGTCAGTGGTCAGTCCCCCCGCTCATTTAATCCACCAATTAACCAGAGGAGTAATGAGTCGATGAAGTGATGGACCTTCTAATCTCTCAACTCTGACCTCTAAACCCCCTGACCTTAGTCCTGTTGACCCCTGCTGACGGACAGTGAACATCTTTACGTGAGAGTAGCAGGGAGAAGTTGATGTCTCTTTGTGTGTGTGTGTGTGTGTGTGTGTGTGTGTGTGTGTGTGTGTGTGTGTGTGTGTGTGTGTGTGTGTGTGTGTGTGTGTGTGTGTGTGTGTGTGTGTGTGTGTGTGTGTGTGTGTGTGTGTGTGAGAGAGTTAGAGTCTGTGGTAGTGGTGGTAAAGCCAGAGAGACAGAGACCAAGAGACAGAACAAGAGAATAGAGAGAGAAACTGAGTTCCTAAGTGTATCTAAGGCCACCGTATGTAGACTAAAGGAAACCGATCTGCTTGAGGAAGCGCAGGGTGATGATGGTATCAGATTAGCTCAGATTAGCTTCTGATATCCCATCAGTCAAATCAGCCCAACATCAATGGCTGTGTAACTCTATCTCTCTGTATCTCTGATCTGGAATCTGGAGCACAGCAGAGCAAATAGAGGACGTCTGCTTCCTGTTGTTGGGTTGTCAGAGGTATTCATGGTGGAACCACAGGGACCATGTAACCTGATCAGGAAAAGTTCTGGTCCTAATGACGAAAACCTCTGGCCTCCTAGGGTTGACAAGATGCTGCTACCTTTCTTTTCAGAAATCCATTTGGAAGGATTTCCAGTTGGAGGATTTCCCTTCTTGCTTATCCACTCCTGATTCTGGGAAACTCCAAATGGGATTTCTGGAAAACCTAGGAACTTTGGTAAAGTTAGGCTTACTGGTATCTGGCATCCCTACTCTGAGGCATGTGACTAACAGAGAAGGAGAGAGAGAACTGTGGTCTGAGCTGTGTGTTGTTACAGTGAATGTGTATTAGTGATGGGGGGAAATTATACAATTACATTAGATGATATTATTTTTGACGATATATCATATTGTTTTGACAATATCGCAATTTAATTGTTGTACTTGTTGGCTGTACCTGCACCAAAACTCCAGTCTTTTTCCTTCATAGCTTGTTCTCCATCTTCTTTTTAAGTAGGGAGGCCATCTGTGTTCTGCACAACTTGTTCCTCTGCAGCAGACGTTTGGTGAGCAATATGTTTGGAACATCGAATCGTAATTAAATCACAGTGTCAAATTGCAATACGTATATAATCATGGGAATTGCAATACATATTGTATCGGCACCTATGCATCTTGATAATATCGTATCGGGAGGTTCCTGCCAATTCCCAGCCAAAGTGTTACAATGGTTTGACCTCTAGAGGGCGTTGTTTTACCCATGTAGGATTATTAAGCAGATTAACCATGATCCATCTCCTTTCTGTTATTACACAGGACAACACCTTGACAATATGCCAGCTGGACCTTTTACTGTGTCCTCTGGTGTGGGAGTTGATGTGATTCACAGGGCTGGTTAATGGTGGTCTGGCATGTGATGTTACCCTGCAGGTGGCTCATCTGTTAGGTTATGTTGTGTTGTGTGTCAGGACTCTGTGTCTGCATTTTCCTGTGTGTGTGTGTGTGTGTGTGTGTGTGTGTGTGTGTGTGTGTGTGTGTGTGTGTGTGTGTGTGTGTGTGTGTGTGTGTGTGTGTGTGTGTGTGTGTGTGTGTGTGTGTGTGTGTGCGTGCGTGTAATAGATGGTTAACCTCTGGAGTTCTCTTGTCAGCAGTGTTAGACAGAGGAGGCTCAGCAGTGTTAGACAGAGGAAGGCTCAGCAGTGTTAGACAGAGGAAGGCCCAGCAGTGTTAGACAGAGGAAGGCTCAGCAGTGTTAGACAGAGGAGGCTCAGCAGTGTTAGACAGAAGAAGGCTCAGCAGTGTTAGACAGAGGAAGGCCCAGCAGTGTTAGACAGAGGAAGGTTCAGCAGTGTTAGACAGAGGAAGGCTCAGCAGTGTTAGACAGAGGAGGCTCAGCAGTGTTAGACAGAAGAAGGCTCAGCAGTGTTAGACAGAGGAAGGTTCAGCAGTGTTAGACAGAGGAAGGCTCAGCAGTGTTAGACAGAGGAGGCTCAGCAGTGTTAGACAGAAGAAGGCTCAGCAGTGTTAGACAGAGGAAGGTTCAGCAGTGCAAGACAGAGGAAGACGCAGGAAGCAGTGGTAGTGAAAGGTGTTCTATGTGGACAGAGTCTCTGTCTGTCCTCTCTTATATGACTGACTCTTTATACTGTGTATTTGTGCTGTGGAAGTGTCTTCCTCCTTCCTGCAGCATCTCTGTGTGTTTGTTGTTTAGTGTTTTTGTGCTCTGTTCCCTGATCTGTGTGTGTTTCATTCTGTGTGTTCAGGTGGTATCATTTCCAGTCAGTGAGAGTTATGGTGGTCTTTCCCCTCACATCTGCAATGTGTGTATGTCATGATGGTGGTGACACACTCATAGACCCCCTTCCCCCTCTACACACACTTTTTCTCTATCTCTCTCTCTTTATACTCTCTCTCTCTCTCTCTCTCTCGGTCTCTGTCTCTCTCTCTCCCCCCTCTCTCTCTCTCTCTATCTCTCTCCTGCTTGCTCTCTCCCGCTCTCTAGCATTTTTTTTCTCTCTCTCTCTCTCTCTCTCGCTCTCTCGCTCTCGCTCTCTCAATTCAATTTAAGGGCTTTATTGGCATGGGAAACATATGTTAACATTGCCAAAGCAAGTGAAGTAGATAATAAACAAAAGTGAAATTAACAATAAAAATTAACAGTCACTTTACTCTCACAGTAGTTCCAAAAGAATAAAGACATTTCAAATGTCACATGTATTTACAATGGTGTTTGTTCTTCACTGGTTGCCCTTTTCGTGTGGCAACAGGTCACAAATCTTGCTGCTGTGATGGCACACTGTGGAATTTCACCCAATAGATATGGGAGTTTATCAAAATTGGGTTTGTTTTCAAATCCTTTGTGGATCTGTGTAATCTGAGGGAAATATGTGTCTCTAATATGGTCATAGATTTGGCAGGAATTTAGGAAGTGCAGCTCAGTTTCCACCTCATTTTGTGGGCAGTGTGCCCTGCCCCTGTCTTCTCTTGAGAGCCATGTCTGCCTTTCTCAATAGCAAGGCTATGCTCACTGAGTCTGTACATAGTCAAAGCATTCCTTAAGTTTGGGTCAGTCACAGTGGTCAGGTATTCTGCCACTGTGTACTCTCTGTTTAGGGCCAAATAGCATTATAGTATACTCTGTTTTTTTGTAAATTCTTTCCAATGTGTCAAGTAATTGTCTTTTTGTTTTCTCATGATTTGGTTGGGTCTAATTGTGCTGTTGTCCTGGGGCTCTGTAGGGTGTGTTTGTGTTTGTGAACAGAGCCCCAGGACCAGCTTGCTTAGGGGGCTCTTCTCCATGTTCATCTTAATGTAGGTGATGGCTTTGTTATGGAAGGTTTGGGAATCGCTTCCTTTTAGGTGGTTGTAGAATTTAACGGCTCTTTTCTGGATTTTGATAATTAGCGGGTATCGGCCTAATTCTCTGCATGCATTATTTGGTGTTTTACGTTGTACACAGAGGATATTTTTGCAGATTTCTGCATGGAGTCTCAATTTGGTGTTTGTCACATTTGGTTAATTATTGGTGAGCAGACCCCAGACCTTTATTTGTTGTTGCCAGATCCTACTTGGTGTGTCGAATTTTATGTTCCTTTTGATGGCATAGAATCTTGCCTTGTCTCTCAGCTCGTTCACAGCTTTGTGGAAGTTACCTGTGGTGCTGATGTTTAGGCCGAGGGAAGTATACTTTTTTGAGTGCTCTAGGGCAACGATGTCTAGATGTAATTTGTATTTGTGGTCCTGGCAACTGGACCTTTTTTGGAACACCATTATTTTGGTCTTACTGAGATTTGCTGTCAGGGCCCAGGTCTGACAGAATCTGTGCAGAAGATCTAGGTGCTGCTGTAGGCCCTCCTTTGTTGGGGACAGAAGCACCAGATCATCAGCAAACAGTAGACATTTGACTTCAGATTCTAGGTGCTGCAGACAGTTCTAGTGCCCGCGCCAATTAGTTGATATATATGTTGAAGAGGGTGGGGCTTAAGCTGCATCCCTGTCTCACCCCACAGCCCTGTGGAAAGAAATGTGTATGTTTTTGCCAATTTTAACCGCACACTTGTTGTTTGTGTACATGGATTTCATAATGTTGTATGTTTTTCCCATAAGACCACTTTTCATACATTTGTATAGCAGACTCTCATGACAAATTGAGTCAAAAGCTTTTTTGAAATCAACCTGCATGAAAAGCCCTCGCCTTTGTTTTGGTTTGTTTGTCAATTAGAGTCTTCAGGGTGAATACATGGTCTGTCATATGGTAATTTGGTAAAAAGCAAATTTGACATTTGCTCAGTACATTGTTTTCACTGAGAAAATGAACTATGGTTGCTTTTGATGCATATCCCACAGTAGTTATTGGGGTCAAATTTGTCTCCACTTTGTGGATTGGGGTGATCAGTCATTGGTTCCAAATATTGGGGACAGTGCCAGAGCTATGGATGATGTTAAAGAGTTTAAGTATAGCCAATTGTAATTTGTGGTGTGTATGTTTGATCATTTCATTGAGGACACCATCAACACCACAGGCCTTTCAGGGTTGGAGGGTTTTTATTTTGTTCATTCAATGTAATTGGAGAATCCAGTGGGTTCTGGTAGTCTTTAACAGTTGATTCTAAGATTTGTACTTGATCATGTATATGTTTTTGCTCTATGTTCTTTGTTATGGGGCCAAAATGATTGGAGAAGTGGTTTGCCAATATATCTCAGTTTTGGATAGATAACTCTTTGTGTTGTTGTTTGTTTGGTGTTTTTCAATTTCCTATGGATTCTTTGATTCTACGGATTCTTCAATTCCATTGAGCTGATTTCTGACATGCTGTTCCTTCTTTTTCAGTAGTGCATTTCTGTATTGTTTTAGTGATTCACCGTAGTGAAGGTGTAGACTCAGGTTTTCTGGGTCTCCATGTTTTTGGTTGGACAGGTTTCTCAATTTCTTTCTTAGGTTTTTGCATTCTTCATCAAACCATTTGTCATTGTTGTTCATATTCTTCAGTTTTCTGTTTGACATTTTTAGATTTGATAGGGAAGCTGAGAGGTCAAATATGGGTTTTCTACTGCCAGGTTTTCACCTTCACGATTACAGTGGAACGTTTTGTCCAGGAAGTTGTCTAAAAGTGATTGAATGTGTTGTTGCCTAATTGTTTTTGGTAGGTTTCCACACTGCTTTCCTTTCGTCTATAGCATTTCTTAATGTTATTCAGTTCCTTTGTCTTTGATGCCTCATGATTGAGTATTGCACTCTTCAAGTAGACTGGGATTTTGCTGTGATCTGATAGGTGCGTCAGTGGGCTGACTGTGAATGCTCTGAGAGACTCTGGTTTGAGGTCAGTGATAAAGTAGTCTATAGTACCACTGCCAAGGGCTGAACTGTAGGTGTACCTACCATAGGAGTCCTCTTGACCACCCCGTAGCACTCACTTCCGTCATCATGAAGTGCTTTGAGAGACTAGTCAAGGACCATGTCACCTCCACCCTACCTGACACCCTAGACCCATTCCAATTTGCTTACCGCCCCAATAGGTCCACAGACGACGCAATCTCAATCACACTGCACACTACCCTAACCCTAGCTAGCTCAGCATTTAACACCATAGTACCCTCCAAACTCGTCATCAAGCTCAAGACCGTGGGTCTCGACCCCGGCCTGTGCAACTGGGTACTGGACTTCCTGACAGGCCGCCCCTAGGTGGTGAGGGTAGGTAACAACATCTCCACCCTGCTGATCCTCAACACTGGGTCCCCACAATGGTGCGTTCTGAGCCCTCTCCTGTACTCCCTGTTCACCCACGACTGCGTGGCCACACACGCCTCCAACTCAATCATCAAGTTTGCGGACGACACTACAGTGGTAGGCTTGATTACCAACAACAACGAGACGGCCTACAGGGTGGATGTGAGGGCCCTTGGAGTGTGGTGTCAGGAAAATAACCTCACACTCAACGTCAACAAAACAAAGGAGATGATCGTGGACTTCAGGAAACAGCAGAGGGAGCACCCCCCTATCCACATCGACGGGACAGTAGTGGAGAGGGTAGTAAGTTTTAAGTTCCTCGGCGTACACATCACAGACAAACTGAATTGGTCCACCCACACAGACAGCATCGTGAAGAAGGCGCAGCAGCGCCTCTTCAACCTCAGGAGGCTGAAGAAATTTGGCTTGTCACCAAAAACACTCACAAACTTCTACAGAAGCACAATCGAGAGCATCCTGTCGGGCTGTATCACCGCCTGGTACGGCAACTGCTCCGCCCACAACCACAAGGCTCTCCAGAGGGTAGTGAGGTCTGTACAACGCATCACCGGAGCCAAACTACCTGCCCTCCAGGACACCTACACCACCCGATGTCACAGGAAGGCCATAAAGATCATCAAGGACAACAACCACCCGAGCCACTGCCTGTTCACCCCGCTATCATCCAGAAGGCGAGGTCGGTACAGGTGCATCAAAGCAGGGACTTTGATTTGAGTTGTGCCTAGGGGGGCATATGGGGGAGGGAATGCTGTCACCTCCAGGTAGGTGTCTGTCCCCCTGTGTGCTGAGGGTGTCAAGTTCTTGTCCAGTTCTGGCATTTAGGTCGCCACAGACTAGTACATGTCCCTGGGCCTGGAAATGATTGGTCTCCCCTCCAGGATGGAGAAGATGTCTTCATTAAAGTGATTCTAGTGGGGGGAGTAGGCAGCACACAGGAGGACATTTGTCTCAGTTTTTCTTTTTTTTAATTTAACTTTATTTAACTAGGCAAGTCAGTTAACAACACATTCTTATTTTCAATGACGGCCTAGGAACAGTGCCTTGTTCAGGGGCAGAACGACAGATTTGAGATAATTTCCTTTAGAATTTCTAGCCAGATATAAATTGTTCCTGTTTTGATTCATTTAATAGAGTGAGTTAGGTCAGCTCTATACAAGTTAGCATAACCCCTGAGTCCCTTCCCTGTTTCACACCTGGTAGTTTGGTGGACGGGGCTTCCAGCTCTCTCTCTCTCTCTCTCTCTCTCTGTGTGGTGTGTGGCTGTGTGTCATTGTGTGTGACAATACCGTGAGCCAGCGGTGATGTCACCCTCAATAGGAGGCAGGATCAGGACAGGAACCTCCATCCACTCATCCACATAACTACCCCACACATCCACTTTGTCCATCCTCCTGCTCCCCTTTCTCTCTCCTGGATGCCCCAGGACTCTCCGGTTCCATGCTGCCTTCCTATTATTCCCCTGTTTCTCCTCTTCTCCTCCTTTCTGCCCTGATTCTTCCTGTTTTATCCTGGCCTGTAAAGCTCCCCTGAGGTTGTGAGTCGCTCTGTCTTAACACCACACAACCTATTGGGATGCTGTGTTCCCTCCAACAGCCCAACATGACTCACCCACTCATCCCCGGCTGTCTCCATTAGCTGTCCAACAGCTCCAGTGTGTGTGTCCCGGTTGGTGAGGGCCTGAGCCTCTAATCGGCTGTTTATGAATGAACAATGTGTTTTAAACATTGGCAGCCATGTTGGTGTTTAATCAAATAGGCCCAGTGTGTGAATCAAACTGCGGGGAGGTTCTGTGGATATGTTCCCTCCTGTCTACCAACTCTGTGCATATAATGCTGTCAATAAGACATGGACTGCGTCCCAAAAGGCACTCTGTTCCCTACATAGTGCACTACTTTTGACCAGAGCACTATGAGCCCTGCTCAGAAGTAGTGCACTATAAAGGGAATGGGTTTCCATTCAGGATGCACCTGTGAAGGAGATACGTTTCTGGTCTCATTCACAAAGATACAGCGTTCACTTGGCTGACCATAAATGGAGGGAAGAGAAACATGAAGACATGGAGAGGAGAGGAGAGGAGAGGAGAGGAGAGGAGAGAGAGAGAGAGCTTTGCTGTCAGACTGGAATTCAATCAATGTTCATTAAGGCACTCAATGACTCAATCGTGTGTGTGTGTGTGTGTGTGTGTGGATCACATAGCTGCAGAGGAAGATGTGTAATCAAACATGATGAACAATCCAGGTGAGAGGACAGTGGGTTGTAGTGCGTGGAAACTAAGTGTTCCCCTGGGATTTCACTATGCACCAGTTTCTCTAATGTCTAAAAATATAAAATGTTTTTCAGAGAAAGAGTGTGTGAGACTGAGACGTTTTTTGTACGCAAATATGTGTTTATATGCGTTGAGTGCGTTGGTAAATGTGTGTGTTCAGTGAGTGACAGGCCCCAGTCATGTGAAGAGGCTGGACACAGTGTTCCATGCTCCAGTGCGTCCATGCAGCCCAGCGTTAGCCCACACACAGGAACACACAACATGAACACACTCATTTAGCAGTCATTATCCTAGCATAGAACTGAATAGCCCTGCACTCAGCCCATCCTGTAGCTATCTGTTGTATACATTCCTGTGTTGTGTTGTGTCTATTCTACTGTGATGGGTTCCAGCAGACTATGTATAGCATGTCTTTCAGTGCCTTCCATTACTCTTCTCATGCAGTTCCTCTTCACTCTCTCTCTCTTCCCATGCATACCCTCTGTGTTCCCTCTCTCCGTGTTTCCCTCTTTCTTTCCCTCTCTCCTTTCTCTCATTCCCTCCCTCCCTCTTCCATTCTTTTCTCCCTACTTCTTTTCTTATACCTTCTCTCCCTCTTTCCCTTCCTCGTCCCTCTTTCCCTTCATTCCTTTTCTCCTTTCTTATCTTGACATACCTCCCTCCCTTCCTTTCTCCCTCCTCCCTCTTTCCCTTCCTCTTCCTCCATTCCCAGCAGTGTTTCTGAGCTCTGACTAGGACAGTTTAACTAAGCTGTGTGTTTACAGAGCTGGAAGTGTTGCGTCAGTCAAATGTCAACTAGAGTTATCTCCACTCTGCTCCCCGCTACTCCACACTGCTCCACTCTGCTCCACTCTTTTCCCGCTGCTCCACTCTGCTCCACTCTTTTCCCCGCTGCTCCACTCTGCTCCACTCTTTTCCCGCTGCTCCACTCTGCTCCACTCTTTCCCCGCTGCTCCACTCTGCTCCACTCTTTCCCCACTGCTCCACTCTGCTCCACTCTTTTCCCCACTGCTCCGCGCTGCTCCACTCTTTCCACGCTGCTCCACTCTGCTCCACTCTTTCCCACTGCTCCACTACTCTGCTCCACTCTTTTCCCCACTGCTCCACTCTTTTCTACTCTTTTCCCCACTGCTCCACGCTGCTCCACTCTGCTCAACTCTTTTCCCTGCTGCTCCACTCTGCTCCATGCTGCTCCACTCTGCTCCCCACTGCTCCCCGCTACTCCACACTGCTCCACTCTGCTCCACTCTTCCCCACTGCTCCACTCTTTTCCCCACTGCTCCACTCTTTTCTACTTTTTCCCCACTGCTCCACGCTGCTCCACTCTGCTCAACTCTTTCCCTGCTTGCTCCACTCTGCTCCATGCTGCTCCACTCTGCTCCCCACTGCTCCACTCTGCTCCACGCTGTTCCACTCTTTTCCCCGCTGCTCCACTCTACCCCCCCCTGCTGCTCCACTCTGCCTCCACGCTGCTCCACTCTGCTCCCCGCTGGTCTCTCTGCTCCACGCTGCTCCACTCTCTTTTCCACGCTGCCCCACTCTGCTCCACGCTGCTCCACTCTTTTCCCGCTGCTCCACTCTGCTCCACCTCTCCCCGCTGCTCCACTCTGCTCCACTCTACTCCCCCTGCTTCCACTCTGCTCCACGCTGCTCCTACTTGCTCCCTCCACTCTGCTCCACTCTACTCCCCGCTGCTCCACTCTGCTCCACTCTACTCCCCGCTGCTCCACTCTACCCTGCTGTTCCACTTTGCTCCCCGCTGCTCCACTCTGCTCCACGCTGCTCACTCTACTCCCCGCTGCTCCACTCTACTCCCCGCTGTTCCCCACTTTGCTCCCCGCTGCTCCACTCTACTCCACGCTGCTCCACTCTACTCCCCGCTGCTCCACTCTACTCACTGCTGTTCCACTTTGCTCCCCGCTGCTCACTCTGTCCACGGCTACTCCACTCTACTCCCCGCTGCTCCACTCTACTCCCCGCTGTTCCACTTTGCTCCCCGCTGCTCCACTCTACTCCACGCTGCTCCACTCTACTCCCCGCTGTTCCACTTTG
>NC_048576.1:88450589-88465589 GCF_013265735.2 Oncorhynchus mykiss | reverse complement strand
GAGGCTATATACAGGGGGTACCGGTACAGAGTCAATGTGGAGGCTTTATACAGGGGGTACCGGTACAGAGTCAATGTGGAGGCTATATACAGGGGGGTACCGGTTACAGAGTCAATGTGGAGGCTATATACAGGGGGTACCGGTACAGAGTCAATGTGGAGGCTATATACAGGGGGTACCGGTACAGAGTCAATGTGGAGGCTTTATACAGGGGGTACCGGTACAGAGTCAATATGGAGGCTATATACAGGGGGTACCGGTACAGAGTCAATGTGGAGGCTATATACAGGGGGTACCGGTACAGAGTCAATGTGGAGGCTATATACAGGGGGTACCGGTACAGAGTCAATGTGGAGGCTTTATACAGGGGGTACTGGTACAGAGTCAATATGGAGGCTATAAACAGGGGGGTACCGGTACAGAGTCAATGTGGAGGCTATATACAGGGGGTACCGGTACAGAGTCAATATGGAGGCTATATACAGGGGGTACCGGTACAGAGTCAATGTGGAGGCTATATACAGGGGGTACCGGTTACAGAGTCAATGTGGAGGCTTTATACAGGGGGTACCGATACAGAGTCAATGTGGAGGCTTTATACAGGGGGTACCGGTACAGAGTCAATGTGGAGGCTATATACAGGGGGTACCGGTACAGAGTCAATGTGGAGGCTTATACAGGGGGTACCGGTACAGAGTCAATGTGGAGGCTATATACAGGGGGTACCGGTACAGAGTCAATGTGGAGGCTATATACAGGGGGTACCGGTACAGAGTCAATGTGGAGGCTTTATACAGGGGGTACCGGTACAGAGTCAATGTGGAGGCTTTATACAGGGGGTACCGGTACAGAGTCAATGTGTCAATGTATGGGGCACCGGTGTCGAGGTAATTGAGGTAATTATTTACATTCAGGTAGGGTTGTTAAAGTGGCTGTCAATAGATAATAACTGAGAGTAGTAGTAGCAGCGTGTGGGGGGGGGGGGGACATTCTGGGTAGCCTTTTGATTAGCTGTTCAGGAGTCTTATGGCTTGGAGGAAGAAGCTGTTTAGAAGACTTGGACCCACAGTGTCAAGAGTAAGCCGAGCACTAACTAATGTCTGGATTGTGGAGTCTATTCAACACACCTTTAAAGCCATAGAGTACAGGTTGACTAAAACCATAGAGTACAGGTTGACTAAAACCATAGAGTACAGGTTGACTAAAACCATAGAGTACAGGTTGACTAAAGTCGTAGGTTGACTAAAACCATAGAGTACAGGTTGACTAAAACC
This sequence comes from Oncorhynchus mykiss, assembly GCF_013265735.2. NCBI lineage: Eukaryota > Metazoa > Chordata > Actinopteri > Salmoniformes > Salmonidae > Oncorhynchus > Oncorhynchus mykiss. The sequence continues at coordinate 88,464,315 of NC_048576.1, read as the reverse complement.
ATAGAGTACAGGTTGACTAAAAACCATAGAGTACAGGTTGACTAAAACCATAGAGTACAGGTTGACTAAAGCCGTAGGTTGACTAAAACCATAGAGTACAGGTTGACTAAAGCCGTAGAGTTCAGGTTGACTAAAACCGTAGAGTACAGGTTGACTAAAGCCGTAGAGTACAGGTTGACTAAAGCCGTAGGTTGACTAAAGCCGTAGAGTTCAGGTTGACTAAAACCGTAGAGTTCAGGTTGACTAAAACCGTAGAGTACAGGTTGACTAAAGCCGTAGAGTACAGGTTGACTAAAACCATAGAGTACAGGTTGACTAAAACCATAGAGTACAGGTTGACTAAAGCCGTAGAGTTCAGGTTGACTAAAACCGTAGAGTACAGGTTGACTAAAACCGTAGGTTGACTAAAGCCGTAGGTTGACTAAAGCCGTAGAGTTCAGGTTGACTAAAACCATAGAGTACAGGTTGACTAAAGCCGTAGAGTTCAGGTTGACTAAAGCCGTAGAGTTCAGGTTGACTAAAGCCGTAGGTTGACTAAAGCCGTAGAGTACAGGTTGACTAAAGCCGTAGAGTTCAGGTTGACTAAAGCCGTAGGTTGACTAAAGCCGTAGAGTACAGGTTGACTAAAGCCGTAGAGTTCAGGTTGACTAAAGCCGTAGAGTTCAGGTTGACTAAAGCCGTAGGTTGACTAAAGCCGTAGAGTACAGGTTGACTAAAGCCGTAGGTTGACTAAAGCCGTAGAGTACAGGTTGACTAAAACCGTAGAGTTCAGGTTGACTAAAGCCGTAGAGTACAGGTTGACTAAAGCCGTAGGTTGACTAAAGCCGTAGAGTTCAGGTTGACTAAAGCCGTAGAGTTCAGGTTGACTAAAGCCGTAGGTTGACTAAAGCCGTAGAGTTCAGGTTGACTAAAGCCGTAGAGTTCAGGTTGACTAAAGCCGTAGGTTGACTAAAGCCATAGAGTACAGGTTGACTAAAACCGTAGGTTGACTAAAGCCATAGAGTTCAGGTTGACTAAAGCCGTAGGTTGACTAAAGCCGTTAGGTTGACTAAAGCCATAGAGTTCAGGTTGACTAAAGCCGTAGGTTGACTAAAGCCGTAGAGTACAGGTTGACTAAAACCGTAGAGTTCAGGTTGACTAAAGCCGTAGAGTTCAGGTTGACTAAAGCCGTAGAGTTCAGGTTGACCAGAGCCGTAGAGTTCAGGTTGACTAAAGCCGTAGAGTACAGGTTGACTAAAACCGTAGGTTGACTAAAGCCGTAGAGTTCAGGTTGACTAAAGCCGTAGAGTACAGGTTGACTAAAACCGTAGGTTGACTAAAACCGTAGAGTTCAGGTTGACTAAAGCTGTAGGTTGACTAAAGCCGTAGAGTTCAGGTTGACTAAAGCCGTAGGTTGACTAAAGCCGTAGAGTTCAGGTTGACTAAAGCCGTAGAGTTCAGGTTGACTAAAGCCGTAGGTTGACTAAAGCCATAGAGTACAGGTTGACTAAAACCGTAGGTTCACTAAAGCCGTAGGTTGACTAAAGCCGTAGAGTTCAGGTTGACTAAAGCCGTAGGTTGACTAAAGCCATAGAGTTCAGGTTGACTAAAACCGTAGAGTACAGGTTGACTAAAACCGTAGGTTGACTAAAGCCATAGAGTACAGGTTGACTAAAACCGTAGGTTGACTAAAGCCGTAGAGTTCAGGTTGACTAAAGCCGTAGGTTGACTAAAGCCGTAGAGTTCAGGTTGACTAAAGCCGTAGGTTGACTAAAGCCGTAGAGTACAGGTTAACTAAAACCATAGAGTACAGGTTGACTAAAACCATAGAGTACCGGTTGACTAAAACCATAGAGTACAGGTTGACTAAAACCATAGAGTACAGGTTGACTAAAATCATAGAGTACAGGTGGACTAAAACCATAGAGTACAGGTTGACTAAAACCATAGAGTACAGGTTGACTAAAGCCGTAGGTTGACTAAAGCCGTAGAGTACAGGTTGACTAAAGCCATAGCTGATATGGCTGACTTGCTTAAACAAATGTGGTTTCTATTGACAATTGAGATGTACAAGCTATGGCATAAGGGGACGACGAGCCGATAAGATGCCATCCGTAATTTTGAATAAGACATTAATGAGCTAGCTAAGATGAACGTAGTCAATGTAACTATTTGTTCAGCACTTTTGAAATGTACAGCGACAGAATGCAGAACATGGGCTGTTCTCACAGTGTTCTCCCTGTACAACAAGTCATAACCGTAGGATAAATCAAGGGGCACATAAGCAGACAATGAAAGCGCTTACAATATTTGAAGATGGCATTTCTCTAAAACAGGCTATATGTGCACAGGCTACGTGTGCACCACCAAGTCAGAACAGTAGGCTAAATAATGAGAGGAAAAGGGACCAAGTTATTAGGGTGAGGCACATGGGCTAGTAACAGTTTACTACACAACATACACTTAGTATTACTTTCTTAGCTGCAGTATACACTTCTCCCTTGCATATTACATCATTTATGCAGCAGCATTCAAGACGTTTTTGGACTTTTGTGCTGTGCTCACTTGAACAGGAAGGTGGGCCGGTGGTCCTTGTGGGCAAATTATGGCATCAAAGCCTGGAAATCTCTGGATTTATGGTGCTTTCAAGACAACTGGGAACTCCGAAAAATACAAGGTTGAATCATGACATCCGTGATCTTCAGGTCGGAGCTCTAGAAAGAGGCCCGAGTTCTCGACTTGGAATTCTGAGTTGGATGACCGTTCAAAGCGTATTTTCCCAGTCAGAGCTCGTTGTTTTCAGAGTTCCCAGTTGTCTTGAACTCATTGATGTCTGAGATTTCCCAGTTCCGAATTTCCAGTTGTTTTGAACGCGGCAGATGTCATGCTAGATTGACCGCATGGCCACTGTATTCAACCTTTTCTGGCCCATGGTGTTGAATGTTTATTCTTTTAAGCTTGGAAAAGAGACCCTTAAACCCAGATTTGGACCACACATCCACTCCACTGAATAGCAGGCTAGTGATTGCTTTGCAATGCTTGAGGTTAGCCACTGACTCCTTCCAAATCACTCATTGTTGAATTTGCGATTTCCATCTTGTTGTCATTTTTATGTCCAATGGCCAATGAGCACCAATAGGTTTTATTTAGAATTTCTCTTCATATGACAAGGATTGAAAAGGATTGGCTAGTAGAGTGTCGATGTGATTCATGATTTGATTTGATTTGATGATGACTGCTAGCTAAGATTTTAAAAGTATGATGTTGACATGATCAGTCCAATCAAAGCTATGGTTGAAATAACGTGATTTGACGTCATTTTATTTGTGGCCAATGACCTTGAGCCTTCTTGGATGGGCACTTCTATGTAAATTTATGGCAGCACCCAAGGGGCCTGAACTCCCCGTAGATTTTGCAGTGATGTAGTGTCCCCATGAGTGACAGAACACTGAGCTGATCACGGCACAACTAGAGAACATTACCAACCCCTACGCTCCGGATTTTCCACAGGCTGCCCCACCACCACAGAATGCACTGAGCTAGGATGAAACACCTGCATTTTGGAGCTGCATTCTTTTTTAGCTAAACAGGTGGGGCTCAAGACAGGTGTGGCAGAGCCCTTGGTCAGTCCAGTGTTGTGCCATGTGATCTCCTTGGGTGCTTGACGTCAAACAGATCCGCTTCAGAGCTGTCTGTTTAGCTTGCTAGTCGGCCCTGAACAGTCGACACCAAACGACTTGGGAAACCCAACTTCAACTTGATACATGAGCAAAGTAATTGGGAAATAAATTAGTAGCAATACTATATCTTGAGTTGAGTGGAATATACTTGCTAAAGTTAGCTAGATAATTACTTGTTAGCCAGCAACGTTTTGTCTGTAACACGAAAAGCAGACTGTCGGCTCCTAGCTAAGTAACACCATAGTCCACCACGAGCTAATTGTTTTTATTCACCTCTCCACAAAGTGTCTGGTATGTGTTTGCATGGTATGAGGGAGTTAACCCCAATGTATCACAGAAGAGGTGGATTATTTGCAGTGTGGCTATGATCTAACACGTTTGTTCATCATGCACTAGGACCTGGCCATCATTTAATATAGCTTCATATAATGACTCCATTGTTGGGAATAACATGTGGCTACACACATAATAATGTCATAACGATTCTAACATGAAAAGAAAGGAATTACTAGTGGGCTAGTTAAGCTAAACAGGTCAACATGTCATCCTCGTACACACAGGATAAACAGGAGGACTGAGGACAAAGCTACTGCATGCATTCACCAAACATTTAACTGAGGAAAACGGGTTTGTTTTCTACTAGTTATACTAGTTGTCTGATTGGGAACTACCGTTGTCTATCAAATTACAGTGTCAAATTATTTCAATTTGTCATTGGAAGTTTTATTGAGTACAGTCAGTAATACAGCAGTCAAATCCCGTAGGGAGTCTCATCAGATCACATGTTATCAGCAAGCCAGAGCAGTCAAATCACATAGGGAGTCTCATCAGATCACATGTTATCAGCAAGCCAGAGCAGTCAAATCCCGTAGGGAGTCTCATCAGATCACATGTTATCAGCAAGCCAGAGCAGTCAAACCACATAGGGAGTCTCATCAGATCACATGTTATCAGCAAGCCAGAGCAGTCAAACCACGTAGGGAGTCTCATCAGATCACATGTTATCAGCAAGCCAGAGCAGTCAAATCCCGTAGGGAGTCTCATCAGATCACATGTTATCAGCAAGCCAGAGCAGTCAAATCACATAGGGAGTCTCATCAGATCACATGTTATCAGCAAGCCAGAGCAGTCAAATCCCATAGGGAGTCTCATCAGATCACATGTTATCAGCAAGCCAGAGCAGTCAAATCACGTAGGGAGTCTCATCAGATCACATGTTATCAGCAAGCCAGAGACATCTGTGGAAAGAGCACAAGTAGAACAAAGATATATGTCAAAACAGAATAAATGTATCATTCAACATAAGATTCCACCTCAAACAATGACATGAGCTCTGTCCCAATTCAGCTCACCTCCTCACTTCCTCTCTATTCGCATCCTTCTCAGAACCCATTGGAGGTCTGAGGGGAGGAACCTTGTGTCCTCTCCTCCGATGGGGTTTTAGAAGGAGGCACGGAAAAAGGATGCAAGGAGTCGAGGAAGATAAAATGGCACAGCGCTGTTGCATGTTTGCCTCAATATGAAATGGCAGATTTCACTATGTGGGACTGAGCAGAGGTGTATAATCCACACCATTCGTCAGTATTATTGAGCCATAAGAAACCCTCCTTAGTTAGTTAACACATATATGAACATACACATGTTTAAGCAGTCATACATGACTGTTGGCAGTACGGTGCCATAACCTTTAGCTTCATGGTGCAGCAGAGCTGACACGCTGAAGATGAACTTGTGGTAGATGTCTGTGGAGGGGGTCTTGACCACCATCTGGCTGTTCTCCAGACACCGGTAATGCTGGAAGTTGGGCTTCAGCACAATCTATAGAGAGAACAGAAAGATACTGAAGATGGAATTAGATTTAGTATGGAGTCGAAGGGCTGAATCCCAATTTAAAATCCTTGTAGCCTAACATTTTATGCAACGACATCAATGCATGATTTACGCAATAGTCTCAGTTGTGTGTGAGGGGACTAACCGAGTCGATGAGTATGTCTGGGGACTGGACATCACTGAATGCAGAGTAGAGGGGCAAGCTCAGTCGAACAGTGTAGTCCATCCCTGCCTTGAAACACTGGTCTGGGGAGCACCACATATCTGAGGAGTCGAGAGAGAGAGGGGGGGGGGGAGAGGGAGGGAGGGAGGGAGAGAGAGGGAGAGAGGGAGGGAGAGAGGGAGAGAGAGAGAGGGGGGGGGGAGAGGGAGAGAGAGAGAGGGGGGAGAGAGAGGGGAGGGAGAGAGAGAGAGAGGGAGAGAGGGAGGGAGAGAGGGAGGGAGAGAGAGGGGGGAGAGAGAGGGAGAGACAGTGAGAGAGGGAGAGAGAGGGAGAGAGGGAGAGAGAGAGAGATGTCACAAAACACTGCACTAAATTACACACAAGAAATATGTGTGCGAACATAACACAGGTCTGTAATACAGTGAGTTTACAGACTGAATAGAGTTATATACACAACACGTATATCCTACCCTACACTTACATATACAGGCCTATTACTCACTCTCTCACATGCAACACAGAGAGAGAGAGAGAGAGAGAGAGACTAGGTGTGTGTTTACCGTGATCCAGGGTGGAGAGATATCATCTAGTTGTGGTCATCAGGCATGGTGTTGGTTCAGCGGCTGTTTGTTGAGATCACTCTGGGACGCATCACTGTCATCAACACCTCCTCCCACTGGTCCGGTAACTACGCCAACACAACAGGTACATAGACATTGGAGTTTGATACCCCTGGTCAGGACTCCACTGAGGAAGGTGGGTGGATACATACGTGCTGAGTTGTGTAAGGCACAAGATGAGTTAGAGAACTCCCATGAAGGCCTCCTGAGTGGCTCAGTGGTCTAGGGCACTGCATCGCAGTGTGTGAGGCATCACTACAGACCTGGGATCGATCCCAGACTGTGTCACAACCAGCTGTGACCAGGAGTCCCATAAGGTGGCCAGGAGTCCTATAAGGTGACCAGGAGTCCCATAAGGTGACCAGGAGAGGGGGGGTTTGGCCAGGGCACCTCTTCTCCAGGGCACCTCTTCCCCAGTGAGGGCCTTTCCTGTCTGTTCTCATCCGGTCTCTGCCTTCTCCACCACTCCATCCCAGTCATGCTGGTCTTCCAAGTCCTCCTTCCATACTAACCCCTCGTTAACTTGGCTAGTTAGCTACAATGCTCCCGGTTAAACCAAAGATACTGGTAACTTTTATATATAGTTAACTACTAACTAGCTAGAGTTCATTGGCTAGAATTTTCACCTGTAATAAAATTATAGAACAAGATTGCTGTTAGTAGAGCAGGAGTTTTTGTTGTGGGAGGAGAAATCCATGTGAGGATGTGGTGAACAGAACCATACCCAAATCTGCTCTCAAATTAATATATTTGCGTGCAACAATGATGTTCTTCTCACTCAAAGTCACAATTGCAACTCGGGTTTAATTTGCCCCCGCTGCCTGTGTACTCGCTGCACTCATCCTCTGCTCGCTCAACAACATTCTGGCTCTCGACTGGTCTGTGTACTCGCTGCACTCATCCTCTGCTCGCTCAACAACATTCTGGCTCTCGACTGGTCTGTGTACTCGCTGCACTCATCCTCTGCTCGCTCAACAACATTCTGGCTCTCGACTGGTCTGTGTACTCGCTGCACTCATCCTCTGCTCGCTCAACCACATTCTGGCTCTCGACTGGTCTGTGTACTCGCTGCACTGAGACCGAGGACGTCACCGACTCTCTTTTAATGTGAGTGGGTTTAATGTGAGCGGGTTTAATGTGAGCGGGTTTAACGTGAGCGGGTTTAATGTGAGCCGGTTTAATGTGAGTGGGTTTAATGTGAGCGGGTTTAATGTGAGCCGGTTTAACGTGAGCCGGTTTAATGTGAGCCGGTTTAACGTGAGTGGGTTTAATGTGAGTGGGTTTAATGTGAGCCGGTTTAACGTGAGCCGGTTTAATGTGAGCAAGTTTAACGTGAGCTGGTTTAACGTGAGTGGGTTTAATATAAGTGGGTTTAACGTGAGCTGGTTTAACGTGAGTGGGTTTAATATAAGTGGGTTTAACGTGAGTGGGTTTAATATAAGTGGGTTTAACGTGAGTGGGTTTAACGTGAGTGGGTTTAACGTGAGCGGGTTTAACGTGAGTGGGTTTAACGTGAGTGGGTTTAACGTGAGTGGGTTTAATATAAGTGGGTTTAACGTGAGCTGGTTTAATATAAGTGGGTTTAACGTGAGTGGGTTTAACGTGAGTGGGTTTAACGTGAGCGGGTTTAACGTGAGTGGGTTTAACGTGAGTGGGTTTAACGTGAGCGGGTTTAACGTGAGCGGGTTTAACGTGAGCGGGTTTAACGTGAGCGGGTTTAACGTGAGTGGGTTTAATGTGAGTGGGTTTAACGTGAGTGGGTTTAATGTGAGTGGGTTTAATGTGAGCGGGTCAGAGATGTAATCTGAGGGCTACTGATCCCGTCTTTGAGCGTCCCAGACGTCCTGATATTTTCAAACCTGTTTGATTTTATCGGCACAAAATCTGCAATGCTCTTCTAGTGTGAGATGTACAACGACAGGTTCTGAGAACGGTGTTCAGCAATAGCCAATGAGAGGTCTCCAGAGAAGAAGCCAGGGAGATGATGAGGTTGTATTGCACATAACCTAACGTAGCAGGAGTAAAATAAACGTAGATCCCCTAGGTACTGGTCTGGACGAGAATATTAACAAAAAGGAGCCTTAACGTCTTTCCAGCATCCGGTTGTTGTGGACTCGGCAGAGGCTCTATCACATATAGTATTCTTAATGGTATGGTATCTCATCACCCAGAATGTGTATACTGAGTCTCAGACAGGAGTGATGACTCGCCCTACTACTGCTATGTATTTATCCTTTACTTTGTTTAGACTAAATCAAAGACAAAGTGAAATTGTTACAGCTCAGAAGTTCACAAGTAGTATTATTCAATACAAAATGTAAGTTATTGGCTAAGTATTTCAACTCTTTATGGCAAGCATGAATGCCTGACTGAAATGTTTATGAGCCACAGCTCGTTCTAGCTAATCTAGTAACATCATCCCTGTATCACATCATTGTTTTGGCGAGGCAGCGTGGTATGGAGAATCCTCACGACCAAGTGAAGAATGTTGTAGTGTGTGACCCCTGTACTGTGCCACATTGTTTACGTTGGCAAGACAAACAAATACAGGAAAGATGATTGTTTATGAGAGGCTCAGCGATGTTAGGATTTAGAAAGTCGTGTAGTGTATGCCTGGCATAAGTCTAACTACAGTAATGGATGTTACTGTTTCATTAGGGAGCCACAAACATAATGTCAACAAATGGAATCACTGAATACACATTATGTTTATAATTGAATCCAGCCACAGACCAGAAAGAAGCTAAACAAATCATTTTGTATTCGAATTTCACATTGTTTAAAGTTGAGAGATATCATTCAGGCAAGGTAATGAGACTGGGGTATACGTCCAGGATAATATGGGAAAGACAGCCTCATGTATAGACCCCCTATGACCAAGGACATCCAAAACTCATCAGCGGAACTGTTTTTAATTAAACCAGCTACCCAAATCATTCATGTCAGTGGTTGACAGTATACAGGTATTATTGCTATTATTGCTATTGATCAGTTTCCTATATGTCATTCAGGTAAGTTTAGTAGATTGGTTTGGTATCATCGTTGGTGTCGTTGGTTGGCCAGCAAGCAAAAGTTGACGTTACAGGTCGTTCACTTCAGGGAAAACTGGTCCAGCCACTAACTGTTGTTAGTTGAAATAAAGGGTTATCGGTTGAATGTGGAAGTGCATCGGACAGGCCTTGCACTTTGAACCCACTCCCACCATGACGTATAGCACTGCCCACCAGGCGAAATGGAGTGGAAAGAGTGTGTCCCGAAGGAGAAACAGAGAGAGAGAGAAGCCTGTGGGTTTCATGTTGGACAAAGATGAAGGCAATGTAGGTGGATGGATATTACAGTGGATGGGTTGGCTGGCCATGTGCCACACCTCAGGCTGGTTGATACTTCCACCCAAGACAGAGGTGGATAAAGAGCAGGAATTCACTGGTGAAGTGAAATGCTGTGGTCTCAATGCAGAGTGAAGGATGGCTAAGGCATGGTCAACAGAAAGAGGAGCTAACCTACAGCACCTGACTGAACTGACTGACATTCACTCCAGAAAGACATTCTCTTGTCTCCATCCAGAAAGACATTCCCTTGTCTCCATCCAGAAAGACATTCCCTTGTCTCCATCCAGAAAGACATACCCTTGTCTCATTCAGAAAGACATACCCTTGTCTCCATCCAGAAAGACATACCCTTGTCTCCATCCAGAAAGACATACCCTTGTCTCCATCCAGAAAGGCATACCCTTGTCTCCATCCAGAAAGACATACCCTTGTCTCCATCCAGAAAGACATACCCTTGTCTCCATCCAGAAAGACATTCCCTTGTCCCCATCCAGAAAGACATACCCTTGTCTCCATCCAGAAAGACATTCCCTTGTCTCCATCCAGAAAGACATACCCTTGTCTCCATCCAGAAAGACATACCCTTGTCTCCATCCAGAAAGACATACCCTTGTCTCCATCCAGAAAGACATTCCCTTGTCTCCATCCAGAAAGACATACCCTTGTCTCCATCCAGAAAGACATTCCCTTGTCTCCATCCAGAAAGACATACCCTTGTCTCCATCCAGAAAGACATTCTCTTGTCTCCATCCAGAAAGACATTCCCTTGTCTCCATCCAGAAAGACATACCCTTGTCTCCATCCAGAAATACATTCCCTTGTCTCCATCCAGAAAGACATACCCTTGTCTCCATCCAGAAAGACATTCCCTTGTCTCCATCCAGAAAGACATTCCCTTGTCTCATCCAGAAAGACATTCCCTTGTCTCCATCCAGAAAGACATTTCCTTGTCTCCATCCAGAAAGACATTCCATTGACTCCATCCAGAAAGACATTCCTTTGTCTCCATCCAGAAAGACATACCCTTGTCTCCATCCAGAAAGACATTCCCTTGTCTCCATCCAGAAAGACATAGCCTTGTCTCCATCCAGAAAGACATTCCCTTGTCTCCATCCAGAAAGACATTCCCTTGTCTCCATCCAGAAAGACATTCCCATGACTCCATCCAGAAAGACATTCCCTTGTCTCCATCCAGAAAGACATACCATTGTCTCCATCCAGAAAGACATTCCCTTGTCTCCATCCAGAAAGACATACCCTTGTCTCATCCAGAAAGACATTCCCTTGTCTCCATCCAGAAAGACATACCCTTGTCTCATCCAGAAAGACATTCCCTTGTCTCCATCCAGAAAGACATTCCATTGTCTCCATCCAGAAAGACATTCCCTTGTCTCATCCAGAAAGACATTCCCTTGTCTCCATCCAGAAAGACATACCCTTGTCTCCATCCAGAAAGACATTCCCTTGTCTCCATCCAGAAAGACATTCCCTTGTCTCCATCCAGAAAGACATACCCTTGTCTCCATCCAGAAAGACATTCCCTTGTCTCCATCCAGAAAGACATTCCCTTGTCTCCATCCAGAAAGACATTCACTTGTCTCCATCCAGAAAGACATTCCCTTGACTCCATCCAGAAAGACATACCCTTGTCTCCATCCAGAAAGACATTACCTTGACTCCATCCAGAAATATATTACCTTGACTCCATCCATGTGTCCATGTTGAGACCAGAGTTGATGACATTAACCTGTTCCAGACCAGCTCTCACCCTCCCAACCCCATGAGTCAGCCAACATGCAAGGAAATGTAAGCAAGCTAAGCTCTTAAGCCCTCCAGGGGTGTCTGCTGCTCTCCCAGGCCCTGGTAGAACGTTGGGAGAACATGGGTAGAACGTTACAACAGGGTCTTGTGTTCTAATTCCTAATTCTATGGTCTGGTGCATCAGTGTGGTCTGCCGGTGAGTGGAGAACGCTCTGTCTTTCACCATCTATTCTCAGTACTGAGACATTGGTTTGATTTTCCTAATAGGTTTTCAGTCAAAACTTTAAACATGTTAGTCATGAAGCAAGCTGTCTGGCTGTCTGGGTAGCAGAAAAATGTCATGTAAATGTAAAACTCAAAACAGACTGTATTTTACACACGCAAACACATGCACACACGCGTACTTACTCACTACGCACATGTACTCACACACACACGCATACACTTTCCCTCTCTCTCACACACACACACAAATACACACACACACTCTCACTTTCTCTCTCACACACACACACACACACACACACACACACACACATACACACACACTCTCGCTTTCTCTCTCACACACACACACACACACACACACATACACACACTCTCGCTTTCTCTCTCACACACACACACACACACACACACCCAGGAGGGAGTGGATGTCGAGAGCCAGAGAATTCCTTTAATCAAGCTGTTTACTCTTGGGAGATCAATGCATCACTCGCTTGGGAACATTTCTCCCCTTTTAAGAGAAAATATGAAATTATATTAAATTAGAGGCAGCAGCAGCAGCAGGCCTCATCAGACACTTCCAGACTAAAGACACCCTTGGTCTTGAATCACTGTATAATTTCCATATGCAAACGTAATGCTGCTGCTGCCTGGGAGCAGACTGGGGTGACGCCGTCTCCCTCTCTCTCGCTCTCTTTGTCAATCTTTTTCGACTCTTTTCTCTCTCTCCTTCCCTTTCTCCCTCTCTCTCTCTCTCTTTCTTTCTCTCTCTCGCTCTCTCTCACCCTCTGTCTCCCTCTCTCTCTCTCAATTCAATTCAATTTCAATTCAAGGGGCTTTATTGGCATGGGAAACATGTGTTAACATTGCCAAAGCAAGTGAGGTAGATAATATACAAAAGTGAAATAAACAATAAAAAATTAACAGTAAACATTACACATACAGAAAATTCAAAACAGTAAAGACATTACACATTATATATATATACAGTGGGGCAAAAAAGTATTTAGTCAGCCACCAATTGTGCAAGTTCTCCCACTTAAAAAGATGAGAGAGGCCTGTAATTTTCATCATAGGTACACTTCAACTATGACAGACAAAATTAGAAAAGAAATGCAGAAAATCACATTGTAGGATTTTTAATGAATTTATTTGCAAATTATGGTGGAAAATAAGTATTTGGTCACCTACAAACAAGCAAGATTTCTGGCTCTCACAGACCTGTAACTTATTATTTAAGAGGCTTCTCTGTCCTCCATTCGTTACCTGTATTAATGGCACCTGTTTGAACTTGTTATCAGTATAAAAGACACCTGTCCACAACCTCAAACAGTCACACTCCAAACTCCACTATGGCCAAGACCAAAGAGCTGTCGAAGGACACCAGAAACAAAATTGTAGACCTGCACCAGGCTGGGAAGACTGAATCCGCAATAGGTAAGCAGCTTGGTTTGAAGAAATCAACTGTGGGAGCAATTACGCCGTCAGGGACTCAAATCCTGCAGTGCCAGACGTGTCCCCCTGCTTAAGCCAGTACATGTCCAGGCCCGTCTGAAGGCCTCTGTCATCTTTTTAAGTGGGAGAACTTGCACAATTGGTGGCTGACTAAATACTTTTTTGCCCCACTGTATATACGTATAATATGACATGTGTAATGTCTTTACTGTTTTGAAATTTCTGTATGTGTAATGTTTACTGTTAATTTTTATTGGTTACAAATGTAACAATGTACAAATGGTTAAAGAACACAAGAGTGTTTACAATGGTGTTTGTTCTTCACTGGTTACCCTTTTCTTGTGGCAACAGGTCACAAATCTTGCTGCTGTGATGGCACACTGTGGAATTTCCCCCAGTAGATATGGGAGTTTATCAAAATTGGATTTGCTTTCGAATTCTTCTCTCCCTCCCTCCCTCTCTCCCTCTCCCTCTCTCTCTCTCCCTCCCTTTCTCCATCTCTCTCTCTCTCTCCCACTCTCTCTCTCCATCTCTCTCTCCTCTCTCTCTCTCTCTCTCTCCATCTCTCTCTCCCTCTCTCTCTCTCTCTCTCTCCCTCTCTCCCTCTCTCTCATCTCACTCTCCCTCTCTCCCTCTCTCTCTCTCTCTCTCCCCCTCTCTATCCCTCTCTCTCCCTCTCTCTCT